>NW_019214499.1:0-135591 GCF_002532875.2 Varroa jacobsoni
TCAATTGAAAACTGGTATAAATACACCCGTGACAGGTTAGAGGATAACGTACTTAATCGCTAATCTTAGGGATAGTAGGATGATCTAGGTTCAAATCCGAGCATAGGAACACTTCGTTTCGCGCCTAGAGCCAGCCGTCTGATGAAACGATTCACGACGATGCCAGACGTAAAAACTCGAGACGAAGAAAGGTATATTGTAGATGCATCTACAGTTTTGATTCATTGGCCTATTTCAATTTGCATGCGTTTGGGTAGTCTGTAAAAAAAGCGCCACTGAAGTAGTGTCCTAATACGTGGGCATAGCTACTGACACAGACAGACGAACAATTAAAGACGGGAGTACTCTAAAGAGAAGATTAGTAGATCAGATGATAAATATCAGGCCAGTTCAACGGTGTTTTTTTCGTATGTGCAGAGCCTTTGACAATATGGCAGTACAGATTATGATTAGATCAAATCTAACTGATAGAAAGCATCGCTGAGAGGTAACTTTGCTTTGCAAAAAAGCCCCCACATCTGGTGCTCCCGTTACTGTCTTAGCACACATACATGAATTTCATTAACATACTAACGGCTGACGGAAATTGCTAGATATTTCCTAATTACAGATAAATATATGACAAGTGATTACAAACCATTACACTGACGGACTGCCGGCTCGAGTTGCGTTATATCGCAATACCTTTTAGTAATAAAAATGTTTTTATTTCTTCCGCTTAGCACGCCATTTATCAATGTCAAGTTTGATAACAGCGCAAATATATTTAGCTGGCCATACGATGCCTCATCTGTAGGTAACCTATCCTGTAGGTAGTGTTATTTATTGTGAAAGACGGATGACACTTTTGGAGTCCTGTTCCTTTTTACCTTAGATATTCTATGAACCTGGTTTAACGTGATTGGCAAAGCAGCCAGAATAGACGTTAGTAGGTACGTTCGTTTAACGTGCCGTGACCAATAAAATCGAGCTGCCTTACAGCTTCGTTTTCGTATGGCTTCGTTCAAGTCTTCTTTTTCTTAGCTCACCTTCTCAATTACTTTGCTTCACTTACCTCCCTACTTTTAACTTCCCCTGATCTCTCAAATGCAAATCACCCGGGTGGTAGCGCCGATTACAACAACAGATGAGACGCGTTCGAACTACGATAATAAAGCGGAACATCGATACTTTACGCAGTTCCATCTGCGAAGAGTGTATACGAACCTATGTTACTGTACCGTAGCAAGCGCATAGGTGCAAGAGCGCACGTAATTATGGTTAAACGTTAGTTACGGTACAGCCAAACGCATTCTTCAAAGCACGTCGACGCATTGGCTGCCACCACTCGGAAGCATTCGCTCCAAATGGGGCCGACTAACTGTCGGCTACCGGCCGGGTTATCTCTGTATTCTCAACACGAACAACCAGTTTCTCCTTACTGCCTGACGCTGCCGCCGCCATAGTTATGTACGAACTTCCAATAACGCTCGTGGGTCATGGGTTCAGCCGCGAGGTGCGGCTGCCATTGCCTAATCCGTGGTGAAGGTCCAAAGCCCCGGCGCCTCGTATCCCCTGCAGTACTCAGCGCCGAGTAGCATACCAGCGCACACGCAGTTATCACAAGCCTTAACGTCAATGAATCGCTGCTGTGCCGCTTACTAGGGCTGGGCCTTTTTGCCTATTCGTCTATTCCTAGATACCTCCTGCTTTAACAGCGATAGCTAGGCAAATGGGCTAGCGTTTGCTGGGCTTGCCGGAAGGACGGCTGACCCTTTACCTGCCGATGGAGTGCAGTGGCAGCAATATGAGCAACGGCGCTATCTGTGATATTGAGAGTCGCTACCGCCACTGCGGAGTCCGTGGTTCGCTCATTCCCCCATTCTCGTGTTCGCTTCAGGGCCTTTAACCGCGGCAAACCCCGCTCCCCAGCGCTGAGTTAACCTCGGCTGCTTGGCTGGTCCCGAAACTGGCGACTTGCGCGCTCTAACTCCGCCCTGTTTCGCCGTCCAGCAGCCCCTGGAGTTAGCGGTAGTCGGCAGCAAGGCGGCGATGGTGTTCAGCAACGACACCGGTAACAACGGCAATAATAATAATGATGATGATCATCCTGATGATGTTGGTGATAACATGACGATGACAACGACGCAAGCAGATAAGTTTTATCGTAGAAATTACGCGATTATAGTTCGTCCATTGTCGTCATCGAACTGATGGACACACCTACCAAACAAGCTGGCGGATGAGCTTCGTCGAACCCCGCTGAATCTGACTGGATATCTAGCTTTCTGCGTCTGTCTACTTTGTAGATGAGCGAGCTTCCTGGATAGCGCTGCACGCGGTGCCAAACATGGCATACGACAGCTCGCCTGATGCTATGACAGCTATGCCTGAGTTGTAGAGCAACTACGTGCAGAAAGTGGCGACCCTTTAGAAAATGGGAACGAGCGAGAGGTTTACCTTACGATCAAACCCCTATCGCTCCCCTTGAATTAACCTATTCCATTGGGGGTAAGCGCTGCTGAAGAATGTATGCGTTTGAACATTGTATTAGTTTAGAATGGCCTATAGACAGCTCACCATAAAAGCCGAAAGGAATCTAAAGCGTAGCTCACAATCATTGGCTAAATTGTGATAATAACAAAAGGCCAGGAAGTGATCACCAATTACGTACATCGTAATAAAAGCTAGAAGGGATGAAAATTGGGGTAGAACTATGTTCGTGATTTCAAGTTGGTGTTTTATTCCCAGAGATGCCTATTACTTGATGTGGAATGAAGAAAGAGTAAGTTTCACTGAACAGAGCAATTCACATATTTATTATGACTATTAACATGGCTGGCAGTGATTTCGTATATGAATAGATGTATTAACGGCGTTTTTTTTCGCTATACTTGATAGGGCTGTATAGCACCCAGTCCATGTCACTAACCCACACACTTCAATTTCCGCGTAAAACCTTCGAAATATACCCGCCAACTACTTTTAAAGGTCTGTCCTGCCACTGAAGATGTAATTTCTCGTCTCCAGGCATTTGATCAGACTCCAACCTGTTTAACATTGTAACACAAACCAGGGCAGCCGGGACTCTGGCATGAGCACACATTGCCGCGAATAAAGAGGCCTCCATTTCGATATTACGCACACCGAGAGCCTGTAGCTTCTGTAAAAACTGAATCTTTCTTGAGTAATCGTAGTGACAGAAGGCACCATCAAGACGACCCTGAGATTCATAGAAATCTGTTGCACACATCGTTTTTCCGTTGATTATGGGAATGTCAGGGAACATTTCAAGGCCATGGGTTGTAATGGTTTCCGCAAGTTTTTCGTCAAGGGTACAGGGCCTGGCAACAACTTCGCCCAGAATATGAAAGTGATGATTCTCCCTTAAAAGATCATCGACTACCCCTGTGCTCACCACAACCGTTCCTCCGGCGACACCGACACCCCCGCTTGTGCCCAGTCTTATCATCGTTATGTTTCGACACTTCGCGTACTTGAGCAGTTTGAGTAACTCGTGCAGAAGGATACTAAACGACGGACAACCCATTCCATGACTTGCGGAAAGCACAGGACCGATTTTAAATATGGAAAATCGACTGCCGTGTCCGGTAAGGTCTTGCACTTTATGGTTGACATTTAGCAGTCTCTTCATATGCTCGGCGAATCTCAGCATTCTTTGCGAGGTTCCACCCATACAGACGAAACGCACATCCGAAAAGAGTTTTTCAAGATCATCTTTTGTGGACAAGCCGAGGTGGTACAAATAGTCTGTTTCCAAATAGTCAAGATGCGGGTTTTGCAATTCTACCCCATCAGCCATCTTCACCGTCCGATGCCTCGATCTATTTAACTGACCTTACAACTGGCGGTATAACGACAAATTACCCTTTCTTTAGTGGCAAGAAGAATAATCGACTTTGTCAGAAATCTCGATATACCTAAAAACTGTTGTACGGGCATATACATCGCAGGTAGGTTAGCTGAACGAAAAGGAACTGTTGTGTTCGACTCTTTTTTTAACAACATTTGTATGGATTTGCAGTATTCTATAGGTTACTTTTACTATTTAGAACGAACTTGCGGAGCGAATTCAAGCACCAGTGACTAGATTAGCAAAATTAAAGATTTTCTATTTCGTATAAATAAAAGCCACACCCTCCATTGTGTATGCTTTGAACACAGCGCTTGGAAGTATTCCTAATAATTATTTAACATTTTGCCTTTTTATAGCCATTTGGTTATTTGTTGCTCATTTGGAGATGCCTTTGCCTATGAATTGTTCTAGTCAAGACATCGAAGGAAAACGTAGTTTCTCAATGTCCAGTGTAGAGGGTTTTTAGCTATCAGAAAATCTTTAGCCAGTTTTTGCTTAAATAGTCCAACAAGATTATTTCATATAGGATATTTGACAGGAACAAACTGGGTGACAGATAGACCTACAGCTATATAGATATATATATATATATAGGTGTACGGTACGGTTTATTGACGAATCAAGCTTTTCCAATTTCGAAGAAAGTGAATCAATTCAAATTCATAGTGCTAAAGCAATCTTGCAACCAATGCGGTAATGGGTCACTGGCATTATGGAACGGGGATACGCATGCTGAACATCGGAAACTCCAGCGTGCAAAAAGGTCACGTAAGCAGCTGATTTGCTATTGTTGTCTCCGCGATGAATATTTACAATTTGACAGAGATCGAACACAGGATATGGCGTTTAGTGCGGCGCATTTGGAAAGTATTATATACATACTGAGCAAACAGTTGATACCTAAGAATGGAGTACGATTCATTGAAAATACTGCCATCTTTCGCCATGGCAAAAGGTCTCCAGTTAAGATGGCCACCCTGACAGGTTTTGGTTTCAGTTCCGCTTTAAGACACAAGCCCGCCAAAGTTCTCGATTCATAGCGTTGATGCTAATAAATGAAATACAAAAGAGTACAGGTCTGTTTACAAACTTTTTTAGATTTTTACTTCTACATAACCTTCACTAGGTCATTATTAATCTTTGCGTCTAAAGGAACGCTAGGCCACGACCGAACGCATCGTTTTTGTCGACTTAAATGTGTCGTGTTTAGCTGAATCTAGTATTATTTTGACGACAAGACTCATACACGCGTCAAACCGCACACCTCGAATCAAGTTCCTGGAAAAAGTAATTTCCATGTACAGTCATTAGGTGGCGCCAAGACACTTCGTGGAAGTGTCCGGTAAAAGAGGGCAGTCTTTGTATGATTCGACTCCTGCAGATAAAGCATACAAACAAGCGCAACGTCTCCACTTCTTGTGGACGATCTAAAGCTCACCTCCAAACAGTCCCTGTAAGAATATTATAGTCATTATCTGTTAGCTATTCATCCTTTTGTCTTTCCATTCGAAGCGAACTTCACTCAAAAGCCACTCGACAGCTAGCGACAAGAATAACCCCTTTCTATTGCGGGAGGAGTGAAACGATTATCGACGATACCCCTACCACCCGTACGTTGTTAAAGTAATTTAGTCTTTAAGCGTCAACAATGATTTTTTTCATACGCGGAGAAAAAAACAGCTCGATTTACAGGCGTTTCGAGCCGCTGTCACTATGGCAAACGAAAGCAAATTAGACCTACGTCACTGGACAGTGATGAAATGCAGAACCTGCACGTCATGTCGAGTCACACGATTGCAGTATACGTTGTCTTATGTTCGGTGCAGAAACGAAGCCTGACTAGATCCTTTTTTCATATTGCCGCAGGAAAACTTCGACGAAATAGATAAGTATAGCGCTCTTGTCTATTATTCACGTTCCGTCTTCTACTGTTCACGAGTAGAACGAAACGCTTTGAAAAAGCGCGAGTTTATACTGAAATTGGCCTTCTTACCGTCTAAGTGAACTTTATTCTCGCCTAGGTCGATAGGCAACCAATTTTAGCACTAATATATATATATATTCGTCAACGACCGTGGAAACTAATAAAACCAGAAAAGCTACCATCGAGATGCTTTAGGTCGTATTGTTCGCGCTGTCGGGATCAAATGGCTTTCATTAGTCGGCCTACAGCGACAAAAAACTGCAAACAGCTAATGTTGACGGGCAAATTTTTTAAGCATTAAACTGATTCTATTCAGACCAGTAACTATCACTATGATTCTCTCTTACTATGCCTGATCTTAATTTCCTGAACATGACTAACGCAAGTTCCTGATTTCTGTTTATTGGTCTTCCTTTTAACTCCTAAAACTTGCATATTAATGCTATCCAGATCCCGGGTGCTTGAAAACCATGTTATTTGGGCCCCGCTAAAACGTCCACTTACGGTAGTATCGACGCATGTACATGCGAGCTGACGTGGGCCCAAATGCAATTGTTCCTGTCCGAGGGCTAGCATAGACACGTTGTTAGGACAACGAGATACACCTTATTGTGGCTACATCCAGAAGTTACCCTTGAGAAATAAAGACTTTAAAACCGCGATATAAACGTTGGATTGCGCTGACGGTACTTAACTGCGCAATAACTAGGAAGGACGCCATCGCGCCGCCTATCTTCATATCGAGCAGGGAGGGCGATGGATAGAGACAGTGAAAAGCGCTTGATTTAAAAGGATTATTATCCGAATTATATATCGTTTAGTAGATCTGGGAACTACTTAGCAAAAAGACTCCTGGTAGCTGGAACCAGTTCGATCTACCAAAAGAATATTGCTATCACCATCCTTTTATATTCTGAAGGTTGCCACAAATAGAAAAACCTATTATTCGAAAAAGGGTTGGGATCTTATTCGAGATTAACAATTGTGCTACAAACTGCGTACCTTAGCGCCGTGCTGACATACATAGATGAACTAGATAAAGGGGGTTATGCCCAGTTGTCCTCATCGGTTGTGCTTGGAGCCTATTGGCAGGGTCAAATTTAAATGTGGGGATTGCAATCGGCCAAATGAGTCTACTAACCTTCGACTATTAATTAGATACGTCTGATGCAGAAGTGGAAAAGCGTGAGCTTAGGCTATGGTTTTTTGTCAACTTCCCATGATTCGTGTGTGATATAGCTTAAGACAAATACAACACCAAAGAAGATATCTTGTCGAGAGAGATTTAGTGAGCCTGAGATAATCAGAAAATTTTCGTGCCTTCAAAGTGTTGGTAAGACAGAGACTCTCATCGAACGGACCGTCTCACAGATCACTGACTCGGCGTCATCAACCCCCATGCTATTTCTAGAATTACTTTTAAATGTTACATCATGGAGGCCCTAAAACGCGACTCCGTACGCAGAACTCGAAATACTTTATTTAAATTGTGCATTGCATTCAAGTATAAAGCAGGGCTAAATACCCTCTCTGAACTATAATGGAAAGACGGCCATGACATTTCAAGCAACTTCGATTGTATGTCTTAAACCGACGTTGTTTTGTACCATTGCATCAATTCAAACTGAGTAGTCAGAGAAGGCACTGACCCAGTACAGCATCGTTTGCTGCTATTTTATAAGCATATGAATTGTCAATATATAAGGCAGACAGTGACTGGTAGGCTTGTGAAGACCTATGGCGACACGTGGACCAAATCATCATCCATCGAATTAAACCATAGTGATCTGAGCAGACGCGTAGATTGTACACCTGTTGCTAACGGTTTGGGGGTATGGCCTGTTGATGGAACATCCAATAACCCAGCGATTCAATTCATAAGGCGTTGTACTGGACTTCTCAATATTTCCTTATTTTCTCGGAACTGACAATTAAGAAGTATGCTAACAAGTGCGTGTACGAGCTTGTCAGCAGCATCTGTTTACAAACTTTTTTTTTCGGTAGTGTGTTTCTATAGTCATCAATTGTACGTAAGTGCAAGCAGCTGAGTTCTATAAGTCATATGTATATATATATAGCACAGCTTCAAAACCCGAGCAAGTGATTGTGCGCCAAACAATAAAGAAAAAGCGGTAGCGTGTTTTTAAGTAATGCTCATTAACTAGGAGTGACGAACCAGCTAGATGTATCATTTATCGAAAGCCATTTTTAATAAACATAAAATACGGTGCTTATCATGACAGTTTTTTGGTCCCTAGCAAACAACTATACGGCTAAGGAACGTTCATTCTCACGGCTAGAATTTAATGTTTCTCAACATATGTATTTTATTGCTTTATATATACTTAGAGATTATTTACTAACGTACATTTAAAGGTGCAGCTATTTCGATAACAGTGTAACCCCAATTTTCCTGGATCTGACCGTAACAAGAAAATGGAAGTGTTTTTTCTAAACGTGGCGCAAAGTATCGCGGATAAACTGTATTGTAGAACCTCTTTTGTACTCTGATTACTTGCAAAATATATTTCAAACGCTCTTCATGATTTGATATTTGCGATCGTTACTGCCCGAAATTAACTCTGAGCAGTTCCAATATGGAGAGAAGACGCTATATTACTGCTTGAAAGACGCATCTTCTTCATCAAAAGGAACGAAAATTATCGTGTTTGAACAAGTATAGAGCTATTGGGGATATCACTATGAAGAACGATCAGTCTGATCGTATTTACTGAATTCTTCGTGTACAGCACATCAAGCCATGGTATATAATCAAGGCTGTATCTGTGTATAGACATATAATGCATCTTCGTATCGTTTAGCCTAGTATTTGGGTACGGACCAAAAAAAATGTCTGCTGATGATCTTAATTGGCTCGTGCATTACTAGATTCGTACCCCTTAGGGCTACAAAGGACTATTCCAGCACAGCATACGTATTACCTACACGTAGGTTATCTGCTTGACATTGTCTTTTTATATATTTAAACCTGAACCTATTTAGCCTATCATTGAATGTGAGAAAAAATGAGAACGGACATGTGGTTTTCATAGAATATATACGATCCAGGGGAGGAAATTACATTTTTCGGTGTTAAATTTTACTTTGGTACTCAGAACGGACGAACGCGACTTTATAATTAACGTGGCATATATTAATTGGTTAGATACAGGGAGAATAGCCCATTCTAAACTATGTACTATGTATTTTTGCACGATTCACTATCGCTCGTATGGTAACGTAAAAGCTATTATGCTGACACGTCTTTTCGTTCTATTTCCGCGTGTCTTTAGCACTGTTTGACAACGTAAACTGAGGACTGACTTTGAAGTCCATCTAGCTGACGTTGTCAATGATTCTGGCCTTCGGCGCATAGTTTTTTCGAATTCACGAACAAGACCATTCCCGATCTATCGTTTGAATAGAGATCCTTTGAGTGAACGAGCTGTTTCGCTTGCACTGCCACTTATATAGAGCAGTACGCCTTAGATAGTTGAAATTGAGGCTTTTTCGAAACTCAATTGAGAAAGTGATAGAACTGCAGCTATCTGAAGCGAGGGGTCGAATTTAAGTAATATAAATGACGGTGTAGTATATTTTTAAATAAATAGACATGGTGGCAATATACAACTCGCAAAGATACTGCAGTATTTAGTCACGATGTCAGAATCAGCGTGTGCAAGCCAGGTAGAAACATGCACCCTATATAAGGACAGATCTATCATTTCTAGTAGGATAAGGTACATGAATAGAAATATTTGCAGTAGGTATTTAGTTCTACAACGTCCCGTGACAGCGCAGTGGTAGCGTTTCTGGGCTTGAGAATGGACGCAGATATAGCGCACTCCGTCATGGTTCTGAAGGCAGCATTCACGAGTCAGTGGTCAGTATCTGCCTACGTAGAGTACAATACGTTATCATTGTAGCGTGGGTTAAAACTCATGCATGGTAAACAGTAGTTATCTATGGTGCCTAACAGCGGTACAAAACGCAAAATTTAATACTGGTCTATATAAGCGCTCAACGTTTCATTCTTCATTGTCATTAATTCATTGGATGTATTAAATTTTCATGTAATTTTGTGTGTCTTGGGCAGCTATAGTGAGTAGCTATAGAGAAAAATATTCATAGTCGGTTTGGATATTGGTATCGTAACTATTTATTTATATATCTATAACACACATGTGTTTACACAAAACATATATAACATAAATAACAAAAACAGACATATCTGACCGTGAAGCACAAACGACACTCAACGACAGTTGTGAGTTTATTAAGCTATATTACTGCAACGATTTCGGGCGAACGCTTAGGAGGGCCTTCTCTTAGGTATATTAATAAAATGAACAAATGTACGAATACAATTTTCATGTATACAACGAGGTAAGAACGAAGAAAAGAAACGACCAGGCGGCCATTGGCCATTTTTTATTATTTTTAGTCAGCAATCTTGTTATTCCAACAGTGCACGACCCGAGTCATTACCTCAGCCGATGATGTCGCCGAAACAACAACTCAGTAAGGATTGTCTTTGTGATAAGATGAAGTGACGGAAGGTAACGATGGAATGGTCTTAATGTAACTGATCAAGTTACCGTAATTTTATCATAACTATACATAAGTTATTTCTATCTATCTACGTTTAGCATTCGAATCATAGCTGCGACTTTACGCGTTCGTTTTGGTACGCCCAGCTTCCGACAGAGATTTAATACTGAAGACGGCTAGGTTATCAGTGTTTTTGTCAGTACTTACGTACTGGCATGGCAAAGCCATCTTGAAATCGGAAATAATATAACGCGGAAACATGAGCAGTAACCATAGTGATAAATAATTATATCTGAAAGCCTACAAACTGTGTCAACAACAAGTAACGACCGGTTCTCCTCAGCTAAAGGCTACCCTGTAGCCGAACTTGGGTTGTCACGTTCGCCTCTTTATGTGCTATTAATAAAAAAAAAAACATTTCAGACCAACACGCCGCGTGCTTTCTTTGTATTTTCAAAGCATTTTTCATAGCTTTTCAGAGTCATTCTTCTGTATGGCAATTGTCAAACAAAGGCCGGTACAGCCGTCCTGCGCGAGTTTGAGAGGGAAGTCCTTTTGCACTTAGCATATCCTCTAAACCTCGCGCCAACAGACTGCAACTTTTCCTGATTACTACCAAATTAACTTAAAAAACAGTGGACCTATATGTGTTTTTCTCCAGTATACATGGCCATAGCAACGCTCAAAATTGGATCAACGACAATTGCCCGTTTATACTTGCTATGACAACAACTTAAAAAGATGCTCATTAGCCATTTAGAGCACGCCGCCCCTTAAAAGTACATTTAACAATAAGGAAGTCCTGAAAAACTCAGATCAGACTTAAACATTTCCAGCAAGGTGGAATGAAAAAAATTGCTTAAGAAGTGGAAAATCGTTGTAGAAGTTTGCGAGGAATACATAAAAAGCTAATTTGCTGGAAGAATTTCACTCAAATGCGGTTTTTTTTTGTGCTTCAAGGAAAAACCGTTATTCCATGTGTCCAGTAAGTGTGTAAGTTACCGAGTATATCTTATTTTGTTTCTGTGGTATGGCGCTAGGGAGCTTTCTCTTTGCTCTACAAGGGTACTGGTCGTCCTTTTGTTCGCGCATATTTTCCGATGAGTCTAAACTGTAAAAAAGGGTACTGCTTGTAAAGAAAATGTGCACTTTTGGCACAGGCTTTATTCTGGCGTCAACAAACTGTCAAAACGCTTCTACAGCTGGGAGATATAGACCTACGTAACAGTTATTTTTGTGAAAAAAAAAAAGTCTAAGTTGATTCTATATAACTCTGAAAGTTGGATAGGATGCGTTGATTAAGTCAATTAGAAAAGGGAAGGAATAAACACTAGCGCCACATGTATTCGTCGAACTTCCATATACACTTAGGTATAATATAGCTAAACTTGCACAAACGTCCGCAAGTATCGGTACGAACCTTGTTGTGAGGCTGCTTGCAACAGTGCTCCTGTCTACTTTGTTAAGATGTCGAATCACTCTCGTAGACTGCCCCGTTGGCGTGGTAGCGCGCCATATTCCTACCTAAGAAGCTCCAAAGAAGCTGAGGACCAGTAATTCTTTCAAATTACTTTATGAGGGGAAGGTAGAAGTAGTCCTAACGTTAAAGCGGGAGTGGAAATAGGTATGCCAACGCTCATCTACGAGTAAGAAGCGCATACAAAAGTATTTTTATTAAATGTGTTTATTATTTGATAAATAACGATGTCATAGCATTGAAGATGAATAGTATCTTTTGGTACTAATTAAGGCAACATATCTTTGATTGGGTAACATTTTATTTTTATAATACCAATAGCATAGTTATACTGTGTTTCGGCTTTGCGAATCTGACTCAGAAGTTGAAGTCATTGACCTGCGGCATTTTGAATTCCGTTGGCGCTTCGAACACACGAAATTTTTAAAAACATTCATATCGAAAAGGGAATTGCGTAGATCAGCAAAGTACGTGTGAGCTCAAATATAAAGTCCTGCCTCCTATTGTGTACGGTGCTACCTCACCATAACTAACCATAAGTTTTTGGGCGTGCGAACGTGCATTTTCAAATTTGGGTCTCATAGTCGCTGTCTGCAGAACTAATAGAGTGTAAGACAGAAGTTGCGAAAAATGCCTGACTGCTTTGGTAAAGGGTCGAATAGGAAAGATGTCATACGATGTAATGCAGTGGTAGGCTGGAGCAAAAACAAAAAAGCTGAAATGTATCCATTTAACGTTCGCCATAACTAAAAATGGCCGCTTAGGAAAACTCGTTAGTCAAGATATAGTGGTGGTCTTTCACTGATGAGTGCTCTAGGCCCTAGGCCTATTCAGGAGTTCGGTGGACTGTTCACACCCTTTTATACGGGTGTTTTCGAGGACGTGTTTAAGGGTCACTCGCTGTGGTGTGGCTGGTTTATTTGCCGAAAAGGTTGTACTCAAAAGGGGGACCATTTGCAATGCAGACAGCGACTGGCCACAGTGTCGTTGTTTTTTTCGACTATGATGTGATCGATCCAAAGCCTACACACCTACCATTATTACTAGAATGACGATTTTTTAAAAAAAAACTTGCTTCTCTGACGAGAAGCTTCTACTCACGAAGAAGAGAATAAATTACAATGTCTTCGAAAACAATTTTGCGGTGATCTTACTGCACCAGGAATGTTCGGAACCCACATCAGTCGCTGAGACTTTATTTTGCATCAAGAGAAAAGTTAACTGCCAAGGCAGTAGCGATCATTAGGTTAACAGTAACGTACATCAGTGCGTCACAA
Source organism: Varroa jacobsoni (assembly GCF_002532875.2). Classification (NCBI taxonomy): domain Eukaryota; kingdom Metazoa; phylum Arthropoda; class Arachnida; order Mesostigmata; family Varroidae; genus Varroa; species Varroa jacobsoni. Next base: position 13,086 of record NW_019214499.1, read on the forward strand.
GGATAACGGGAAAAAAGTCACTTATCGAAGACGTTCTCAAAGAAAGGGAAAGCCTTGAGAGCGAGCGGATGGCAAGGCTGATACGGAACACAAATCTCGCTGCTTTGAACGGACTACGGGACTCACAGATTGCACGAGCCTCCACCCTTGCGGGACTGAGCATTTATCTAATAAGGCCAAGCGCTTGGTTTAAGTGTGACCTTTACTATTTGAATGTCCTTCTAGCCGCTACATCTCCTATTCCTCTATAAAACTATATGAATGCTGATAGAGACACAAGAATGCCCTTAAGGCAGGGTTCCAAGCTTGCTGGGCTATTCTCTGCGAAGCGAATTCAACCATTGGAAGTGAGGCTCTAGGATGCGTTTGAAGAGTTGTCCTATTTCGCAGCGATAATGCATTAACGCCCCATTTTACCTTTCTGAAGAAAAAGAAAGAATCCAAGCATATAATGTTCACTCTTCTAGCTATCGCCTCTGCCTAACATTAGTGGACTATCCGCATAATCTTGACTGGAATTGTCTATAACAAAGGAACATATTTCATATAATGGTAATGAAAACAGTATCGTTGTTTTACTCGTCAGTTTGATAGCTCAGCCAGAGCCAATTTAATTGTAGCACGCAGTTGAGCAAGTGTCTTTCATGGTACTGATGGCATCATTGGCCTCTTAGCATCATTCTTGAAAACACACGTTGACAGAGGAAACTGTGTAGATTAGCAAAAAAAACACACATGAGCTAAAATTTAAAGCCCTGTTTATTGCTGCCTTCCTGCTTCGAGGAAGGTTAGGCAGTTACCAGTGTAAATAGATGCTATACCTAAAAGGATAGTTTCATTTATAGTGCCCGCTTGGGAACGTACTCTCGATCGAGCCAGGCCGGTCCGAAACAATGCTCTCTATACCCATAGTGTGTCCTGATGTTTTTGCTCTGCCATCATTTTGGAACTTTGATCATCTACTAGAGTTCGACATAGGCTGTTTTCATATGTGACGCATGTGTACTGTACAAGGTTAACTTCAAAGCAATAAAAAATAAATTTTATAAAAAAATAAAGTTTCTTCAAATTAATGATGTTATCGTTAAGACGTCGATGTCCGTACATCTGTTTTTTTACTGGACTAAGGTAGAAAGTTTACAACTCTATTGCATTATGTGGTTAATCATAGATCGACTATGCACACTAAGGTTGCCACATATGTATATTTCATGGTAATTTGTATGCCCAGCCGATTTAACTAGATTTAATGTGATTATCTTTTACGGGATTAGTAGTTTAACTTGATTCAAAATTAGTCAGACATCCCTGTTGATGTCGGAAGCTATGTGAATGAGTGAAGCACGTGCGGCTTATAATCTACGACGCCATCTCATCATAGTTATATGTTCATCTTTTTATGCATCAATATGTTGGCTGGCTGACCGTGTGTTCTTCAGTCTATCGGACGGAACGTTTTGCTTGTTCGATTGGGGAAGCGTTAGATAAACGCTATAACGTAAGCCGTAATCTTGACCGCAAAAAGAAGTGTCCGTATGATAGAACTTTTCTCTCAGTGAATACTGCCGTTTCAAAGAGGTCACTACTCAACGAGTACTTGTCGTTAAAAGTATCCATTAATGCAGCGTATCGTTGACAACGACTATGGGGATGTTCTTAAGAACATCTTGAAGTATTATAGCCTGTGATGTGAATGGTACGTCGAGTCAGAAAGTTGCATTCAAAAATATACCGTTGACAATACAGCCGACAGTTGGTTAGATTTCTTCCTTTTGACTACAACAGTTGTTGGATCAAACCCGACAACCCTGTCTTGACTAGAATTTCTTAAACGCGACGTTAACCAGAAGCCTTCACTTAGGAAAATATATTATAGACCTCTAGCGAAACAAACTCATCAGGATTTTCGGTAAATGTTTATGTATGTCAGGTTTCATTGACAGACGTTCTCCGATTGTCCGAAAACTGATACAGTATCGCCTGTGGCGCCGATGTCCATCGCCAAGATATTGCCTAGCACAGAAAACGCATTGCACAGGTAGCAATGGCTATTGGGTTAACAGAACCAAACTGTAGGTACAAATGAAATCGCATAAATGCTCCAACTTGTAACGCTATCCTGCACCATAGCTATACTCGAAACAGGGATCAGAATAAGCACAGACAGGCAGGTATCTGATCTTGTGAAGTAGAGAGGTTACGGGAAGAAGGGGAGGGATGCTTTCTTGTATATAGGGTCGCTAGATAAATTGGCCTAGTGCTAATAACGTGTCATTCTAGCAAGCCTTCATTCGCTCGAAGAGATGGTAAAACTGTGTTTTTACCACAGGTCTCTCTCTGATGTACAGAATTTGTGGCTTACTTAACTTACTTTTTCCGCAACCTCAGCTGAGTGTTTATTTTATGTTTATACTCCCTGTAACACCAAAGGCTATTTTTAATAAATTCGGCCTTGTGCGCTTCATTTTGCTGACTTCCGTATATATAGTCCTATGTAAGGCCGATTGAAAGGTACAGTGAATAAAAGATTGACGTCGAGGCACATAGGGCTATTGATATATTCTATTCTTTCTTCGGAAATTTGGAGTTTCCGTTAAAAGAAAGCAAACCCTTCGAAGCATTCGCTTCTGGAATAACAGTATTTGCCTAAACAACTCTGACAAGCAGGTTTAGGTTTTCTGGTTCAACTCCAACATCCACTAGAGCGTTCGAAAGTACATGACTGTGCTATCTAATCTATTTTCTAACGCCAATAGAACATTGACAATGACCGCGTTTGCTTTTCCCGGGACTTCACATAATTATACAGAGCCTTATAGACTGGAAAGAAAGAAAATGAGAAATACTGCACTGTCGAGGTTCTAACTAGTGGAATATAGCTGCCCTCTGCATTGAGGGCTTTGCTATTAGCCGATCAGCTAATGAGATATACTTTTGAAAAGTCCTATGGGGACGTTTTAGGGAATATGTTTGGAAGTCATTGACGATCGTGTTGCTGAATAACTCCTATTTCAACGTTCAAGCGGCGTTTGGCCTTGCCACTGCAAGCAGTAGGTGCCGAAGCGGAAAAGTGACTTTTGTATCATAACTAAATGTTTATCAGTAATGCATCCATCCATTCAAAACTGATCGTGGCTCCCCAAAGGGAAAGCTCGTGACCGCGGGCTATCCGGCAATATATTTGACGTTTGAATACTACTTATCTACATCATATACACTATAGCATCACATAATCAACACCATGTAAGCCAACAACAATTTCTCCGTCAAGCAGAAGACAATAATTGTTTTTGGGTTGAAACATGTTACACCATTACCTAAACACAGAACGCAGTTCAGCGGTCCTGACTATGCACTGACCTCGAAGTTTTGAAATACAGCAATGCTAGCCAGGCTTATCTCTACTGGAAGAAGTATTTTTGTTTTCCACTGTTTAATGGGTTGTTGCTCATACTTTACAGCTGTAGACAGAGATTCCTGAAGACTAAAAATATAGTTAGCTTACTTCGTTACCCGGAACAGAATGGATCGTCATAACAGTATCAGAAGCAAAGCTTCCGATCTATTTAGAGTGATACTGAAGATTTTGACAAGCAACAAGTTGCCGGCAAACATGCTAATATATGTTTTTTCCAGATTATCTAAAAAAGTGTTCTTAGCCGTCAAAAATTGTAACTTGCGTTTTCATGCAGAATACTCGGTTCATATTTTCAATATGATGCTCAGTCAATATCCTCGTATCTGGGAGTCTGCGGTACAGCAGAACTTCAAGGCCGCTAGCAAGTCTTCCTGTCTTGTCGCCGATTAGCGGACTTCACAAAATATGCTGTAAGCTGCTAATCTCACTCTCCTCACCAAGGACAAAAAAATTCTCTCTCCATTTTCTCCAAAATCTCCATTTTATTTAACTACTAACGGGAGCAATTGATGATGGGCGACAGGGAGCGATTGATTGACATCACAATGGGCTACTGCTATGGTACACGAACATGGACAAAGTTGCTGTCATGACGGCCCTGGCGAAACCCATGAATCTATTTCAAACGACGTGCGCGGCCTATGCACTAGGTCTTACGTTCAAGGATACGCCTATCACGAAGTGTCGCGACAAAAAGTTTGCCATTGGGTTCATTAATTCAATGATTTTGTTATATATCGTAGATCACTAGGCACTGTCTCCGAAGTCGCACTACCGTCGAAACTATCAGTAATCTTACAGGAAGGTCTTCGCGCACTTGTCATGATGTAGACCGTTATCTTCGACGGTAGAAAAAGATGGCTGCTGTACTTATGGTATATCTGGAACAGCACGCCGCGATACAACAGATAAAATTCGATAATCTCTCTGATGAGCAAACAGATGGGCTCAACTAACTAAAAACTGGCACGCAGGTATTTTCCAAGAGCTGTTAACATTCTTCAAGGAGCAGCGGTCGTTGAAATTCTTTCAAAGCATCTAAGAGAGAGAGAGAAATTTACGTTTCCTGTTATTAGAAGCTTGAGCTTTGACAAAAGCTGCCACGCTTGCAAGTGTAATACTGTTACTATGGCACTTCATACCTATTTACAGTTTCTAGGGAGAGTTCCAGCATTGTTCCTCAGAGATCCCACTACTGTTAGAGAGAACCAGCAATAAAATTCTAGATTTACTAAGAAAATTGGTATCGATACCGAAATCTGCCGATGTCTAGATGTCCACGTATCTTGACAAAGACTGTCCGAAAGAAGCACGCAGAAGCACAGAAAAGCAAAAAAACGTGTACATCCCACTCAGAAGAACTAAACTAGAGTGAAGGTAGCAATGACGGAAAGGTATACTCAGGTAACGATCCTGCCTTTGGCTTACATCAAACAGAATAAAGCTGACATTGCTGCGTTCGGGGCAAATAGCAATTGAAGTCCACTACTGGCAGGGGCTTACGGGTTCCCTGTATGCTAACTAGGTGGATTTTTGAGAGCGAGGAAACATTCAGTATTACGCAAGAAAACGATGTATGACCTTCAAATTAAATATTCATAGTTTAAAAACGAAAGAATTATTCCATAGTCCACAGGAAATTAAAGAGCACAATTTTAGCTGTTGTGCCGAGAAGGAATCACTGGTCCAATTGACGACCCAGAAACGATAACTATATCAAATGTTACCGAAATTACGTAATGGTGTGTTCCTTGAAGCTTGGCTGTGTTAACAACTTCCTACCTCGTCAGATACGATAAGGTCGATTTTCAAAAACGCAGCTTATACATACAAATGGTATAGGTTGAATCCACCAGTTCTCGAGGTAATTAGAAAAGTTAACAGAATTCATGTTAAAGTTTTCGTCGGTAAATTCCAGCAAAACAGAAATTCGGTAAGTTTGCTGTTTCCCGCTTTTGCCATTCGCCGCGAACCTTTGGATATAATGCTATATGTCATTGAACGCTGAATTATTCAGCTCAAAGATGTTATTTTCTATAAATACAAAAGCTTTATTGTTATCATTATATAATGACATGGCTGATCAAAGTTTTATAACTGCAAAATCACATAGTCTGCAAACCAGTACAACGATGTTAGCCAAATCTAACGTAAGACAAATATCAGTCACACTTTTCTCTTGCCACATACAAGACAATAGGTTCACCGTCAGGAGAAGTGAATTTTGCTAGTTTTCTTTGGATCCGTTGAAAACGTGACCATCAAATGCGCTTCCTGCAGTGCACCTGTCCAATTATTCCAATACCTACATCGTCTATCGATTTATTAATACTATATGGCCATTTTTGTTATGTATTAATTTTTTCTAGTATCGGGTATTAGAAATAACCTGTTTCTTTCTTGGCTCCTCTTGTTCCTTTATGGCAAACAATAGCACAGATTGACACTTGCTTTGAATTTTCGTCTCAACGAACATACGGCGAACAAGTCAACAGTTCTTACAGCTTTCGTGGTTTCCTACTCGCCGTACCCACACCCAAACTATGGCGTCTCAGGCTTTGTGTGTTCGCTGCCATCTTTTCCAAAAACTGTCAACTCGTGGCATTCTTTCACCAAAAGGACCTCCTGCACAAATCTACGCTATAGTAAAGCACGAACGAGTATTATCAACCTCCTCTCCGCTATGTTCCTTAATAAGGGCAACTTCCATATTGCTGCTCCGAGCGTCGGAATCCATAAGCTCCCTAGTCGACCACCCCTTTCTGGTCGTTACCTCCGTTCGGAGTTCGGCTCTTCTTCCGTCGAACACAGTGCCCCACCTTTTGTAGTCCTAGTCACCGCTAACATCGCTGCGGCCGCTACTAGCTTTTAGACCAAATCTGATCGTGCAGCGGTTGCTGCCTTCAAAGACTACGACATAATCTTGCCGGTTTAGATCGGAGCCCTGAGGTCTCTGTGTGATCGTGAATGGATGCATTTTGTATCGAGCTAACACTGCCAGCTGGCTAGTCAGGGATGAACGAAGGGCCTTGCCTCACAGCGGCGGGAAACTCGCATAGTGATACTGGCAGCAGTCTTACGGCTGCTACTGAGAGAGACAGAGAGAGAATAGGGGAGAGGGTGTTGGGGAGTTTTAGACCGAGATGGACGGGAAAAGGGGAGGGGAAGGAACAAAGGGGGACGAGCTGCCTAACCGGAAGCGGCTTGGGTCGATAGTCGAAACTCGCGTACCACCAATGTTATCGCCCCTGCCTCCTCACGTCTTCGAATTTTCAAGGTTTGTCGCATAGGCCTAAATATAACGCATAGCTATTAACAGCAGGTTAGTCTTCTGCCCTACCACGTGCATACATGTATGGTGAAGCAAACAACACAAAAACAGATTTTGAACCAGGCCCAACATCAGCTGCCGCCACCATTGCTGGCTCATTGTTTCGATATATTGATGAAACAAATATATAAGCTAATTTAGAAAATACGTTTTCTGATGTTCTTGTACATGTACGTATGGTCCTTACATGTGTTCAACGTCAGCTACACTTTGCAGAGGCCTGCTTGTCTGATTTATCTGTTCATAGGTACAGTATGTAATCATATATGTTAGTGTACTAATTATCTTTAGACATTTTCAAAAGGACAACGTGACCTTTTTTATAACTAGCGCTTTTGGTTAACCGACTAGACGCATACATGCCCTGTTGAGAGCGTGGATATATGTGTATATATATTGTATGGATAATCTTTTTACGAGTCCGATATGTTTACTGTGATCAAGCGAAGATCGCACATCTCAACTGCGTATTCCATATTTGAACGTAACAATTCAAGCTTGTTCACACTCTTCTTCTTTTTTCACACTTCTGCCCTTCCGTTGAAAATTCTGGTATAAAGGTTCTTGCCAACAAATCGTAACGTGCTCTATCGGATTAGATTAAATCGTACAATGGTATCACTTAATGACTATAAAGAAATCTTGGCCTGATTTTCTGTTGGGGTCGTTGCCTGTGCGGACTAAATTTCTGTTGCCTATGTGATTCGTTTAGAGATACTAGCCTTTGAGCCCGCCCGCGCACTTTCTTCCCCTCAATGAGCCGACCGGCAACTCTTTCATCCTGACAAGTTCCCGGAGCCTATGGGCGTCTTAACTACGAAACTCCTGGTCATTTGCTTGTACGTGCTCTGTTAAAGGGGAACAGCGGCGGATTGGGCGAACAGTCTCTACTTGACGGGGTGGGAAGGACTGCTCTGCGGTTTAAGCGTAGCGAGCATCGAGGAGTCCTTGGGTGGGCGATAATGTGATAAGGTTGGATATTAAAGGGTTGAATGCTGAAGGGCAGGCGGATGGGGACCCGCCCTAACTGGTCATACATGTATTCCTGTTAGGACCCACCTCCTTTTGCATAGCTCGAAAAGAACATAATTAACCGCAGTTCAGCATTGTGTGAGGGTGGAACGATCCTAATGGTTACAATGGCAACACAGCATAGGATGCTTATTTTGACATTGTGTAAAATTATCAAAGAAAACAATGGAAATTAAGACAGACATACACAACGAAGCTAATAAGATTTTATGCCATCTATTTTCATAAGAATACTACGAATTTATGATTCTGTAGGTGTTCTGTTAGCTGAATCAAGATCGTTGCACCAGTGACGATACCCATAGATAAGTTAGATTAATATAGCATGTATGCATTTCAAACGGTTCAAACTTCTACGTATGGAAATAATTATGAGCTATATACATTAAACTGTTTCTATTAGATTCCTACGACTAAATGAGTATCACAAGTCAGTAAGAATAGAGCAGTTTATCAAATTCTACCTTATATATTAGCAGTAAACTATGATTTCAACAACGAAAGACTAATTACTGGACACCGTTACTGAAACAGGAAATCTTGGTTTTAGCGACACCATTGACGTGTGAGCATGTTATCAACGCCCGTGAGTCTCAACTAACTCCCGTGTGTATATACTGCGGCAAAGGAACCACCTATCCTTACGCCGTCGCCCAGCGCCGCTTCGCCCCATTCCCGCTTTTGCCCCCCCTCCCCCCGCGCGTACGTAGGGTGCTTCCGAAGCCTCTTTCACTATCACTGAGACCGCTAGAGCTTCTTCCCTGAAGCTAAACAGGGTCCCTTGCAGGAATTGTCCTTGCTGGCAGGGTCCACGGGGCTGGACTGGGTCAGGGGCAAGGAGGTGGGAATTCAACTAATGAGTTGAGGAAGACTCTAGGCGCCGCCTCATTTTAACGATCTCTCGCAAGCGAGAAACAGTAAAAGGAAAAGGGAGAAGGAAAATTAGGAAAAGAATGTCAAGCCAAGGAAAGCGGACAGAAAGGACGCCAAAGGGTCAGGTCAGAGATCGAGTAAGCAAGAAGGGAAGGACGCTGTGCCTTCAAGAAGACGAAGAGGAAGCTTCTGCAAGCAACAACGGGGCTGTGGCATCATCCCTTAGGGAACTGAAAAAAGGAGGCGCGACGACGAAAGAATAACACTAATGTGTCTCCTTTATTTCGCGTGCATTTACTTCAGACTGGGCTGGCAGTGCTGACAGCGGCAAACGCATTCCCGTCTGCTATAGGGGGGCCGAAGCTGTAGCAGGGTACGACAGCCCTGGGAACGCGAGATAGAAATAAGAGAACCTTACTTTTCTAGCTAGCTAGTTTACCAACGTGCTGACACAAAATTCAGAAAACGTCCTATACTACCACATTGCAGGAACGCCGGACTAACTTCCACTAATTATTAATACAGTATATATTTGTCGATCAGAAATGTGTAGAGTTGTTCAATAATGTTTGCTTCCAAGGGGCTCGATGGGTAATTAGTTTATTTACGTGATAAGACTTGTGACATGCATTCTTATACGATAAACTGCACAGAACGCATGAGACACAAGATGGAGACTCAACATGATGTAACATGTTGTTTCAGATAATTATTATTGTATGTTGTTATAAATTATTATATATATAGGTTCAGGCCAAAAGAATCTAGACAGTAGAAGAGATGTCTGTGAGCACAAAACAAATGCTATCTTAATAGGCAAAGCAGTAGAATACCATCGTTTGATGCTAAAGAGATGAGCTTGAATACGTGTCTCAATGTGCACATGTCGTCTTGTTCATGCAAAGCACAAATGAACCAACCAATGGGTTGCTACCGGCCATTAGTCGGCCTATAACGATTAGTAGTAGCAATAAGGGCGCACGAATATGACCTTCTTTTAATTATTACAGCCGATTAACCTAATACGAAACCTTTCAGGATTTCTTGGAGCTTCGGCTGTCTGGGACACCGCGAAGTGTTGTGAATGAACATTGTTAACTCGGGAGCAATGATACCTTCAATGATCAACTTTACTAAATTTATAGATTTGAGTCGTTACATTCACCCCCATGGACTTCTTTAAAACCATTAACTGGATTGTCTTTATTGATTGCTAGCTGTTTCGTCTGGTGTTAGTAATATACCAGCATATTTTCCAGCACCGAAGTCAGCAGCAACAACTTTTTACTAGGCCTCCTGTAACTACTTTCAGAATATCAGTTAATAGTTGTTGGACCAACGTTTAAATAAACCCTATATATCATATGCACCATAACGTAAGTAATAGAAAGTTCGAATCATAGTAATCAATGAGGTACCTTTTCGCTGTAGCAGTCCTATCTGTACCTATAATAAAGAAGTGCTACGTTAATTTGCAATATTATTTTAGCCGGATGGAAAGTATAACCTTGTTTCGTATTCCACTCATATCACGATCTATACAGGGACTTATTCAAGTAAACTATAGTATATTCTTCTTCTTCTTTGATACTTACCTAAACGTGTCCTGTTCTAGTTAGCCTAGGAGCGTTTCCTAGTCTTTTTCCAAATTTAATTTGACATATTTCCATAGGATCAAGAAAGGCGACGAATTCGTCTTTGAATTGCCGTTTGGTAAGGACACTGCTTCTTTTTCCCGATGATTACTGTATTTTCTTTTTCTTTTTGGTGACGTCGGTCGACCAGATAAATGTTATTAGGTGATACTCAAGGCGGCAGGATTTCGAACTAAAGGCCTTCTAGCTTTTTCCTTTTTCTTCACAAGCTTATTGTTGTACAGGAGGCATTGACTGGAAACTGACAACTTACACAAATTTCCCAGACGTTGCAGCTAGAAAGTGTTGCAGAGGCAAGAATCTCACGTTAAGTTTAACCTGACCCTAACTTTTACCTAGAGTATCTATAGTAACTCCGTAGTCATTCTAGTAATAAATTGCGATTTAGAGGCAACGTATGCATATGCAAATCAATGATATGAACATTAAGGAAAAGGACATTTCTCCTACACATGCAAATTGTTTTTTAGCCTTAGAACCTACGATTAGGTACTAGTTTTTATAGCGGTTTGACAGTTCCAAGAAGTGTCATTGTTTCTTGGTGAAGGAACCTGCCTCGACAATTGAAGGCAGCCATTTTTGCTGTAAATAGAAGTTGCTGTCTCTCTATAACTTTAACAATTATTTATCCGGCCCAGTTTTTGATTTTTTCGGTTCTTAAAACACACTGGAAACTGTTGAATTTGCATGAGATGTCTCTTTCGTCGCTTCGTACTATGCAATTCTTTTTAAGGTTTGCTACTTCATCCCTGAGTGGTTGCTCCCACTGTTACTGCCGCTGAAGAGAAATGCGTCGAGGCCCATGATCTGAGCAGACATTTTCTTTGCTCTTCTGCAGTCAGTGTAAAGTAAACTTAGAAAGATGTTTCATTGTCAGTGCGCTGAAGTTTGGACGCGTCAAGAACAAAGGGGGATGCATGCCTCAAAGCATAGCCCAGCCTGGGATGTATCGCGGCCTTTCCGTTGTCTTTGTCAAATTTCACGCTGCATTCATTCTACTGGAATGAGTTTGTCCGACAGAACAGATACGTACGTTGGCCATAGAGGATGAATGAATGTCTAAACTTCAATGCATTGTCAACATAAAATTGCTAAACTAGTCCAATTACGAAGTTAGTAGATTAGCTAGACTTGGGTCATTTTAGATATTATATTAAATTTACTGTGGCCTGATGGGGCAGCTGGTTATTATTATTATTATTACTATTATGAGTAAACGGATGACGCTTGCGTTGATCCTGCTGTCATCTAAGAGAATTATGTCAGTTTGCTGAGAGTTTCCCTGAAGCAACTAAAACATTCAGGTGAGGAAATCGTGCTTTGATCTGATGCTATGATTGGATGGTCAGCAATCAAAGGAAGTAGCTTGAAAAGTATCAGGACAAACACAGAAGAGTCACCCGGTGATATTACAGCTGGTACTTGCGATCGAAAAAGAACGCTCAGGTAGCGTGTTATACAATATAGCTAAACACATTCATGCTAGTTTGATCTAGCTATATAAGCCATTCTTAAAAAATGTGCTAACAAACTGGGCTTACAATCGGCCCCTCGATTCATTCAGTCTCAAAAAGCTTACACCCGTGGCCAGCTGTAAACTCACGCAGATACTTTTATACGAGTTCGTGGATTGCAGAACAACACATTAACATTTACAACTAGCGGTTACCAAATGTTTTAATTCGCATATGCGTATTCGCCTTTCTATCTGAAAATGGCCTTGAAATTGTTTTTTTTTTTTGTTTCTGAGGTTTTCTATCCCAAATTCTGTATAGATGGCCACGAGAAAGTAATAAGGGTTAATGTAAACTAGGCTATTTATATAGAGGCTTATGTGAGTGGAATATTCTTTAGTAGCAATTAAAGGTTCTTCAATAGCTGACATGCCTCTTGAAGAGGGAAAATTTAACCTCGTGCTCTATGAAAGAAGGTTTTTCTCACACCATAGATTTCAACGGACTGAGTGAAACTGCTGTACATATCCCTATGATTCAAATGAACATTTTGGCATAAAAACCAAATATAGCATCAACCACCTTCTATGTCGTAAAAATAAGTTCTAAGCTACTTTTGAGTGCTATTCGGAGCGACTGTATAATAAATTTCACTTGAAAAATAATCGCGGCTGATGTGGCGTAGATTTTGGCGCAAACTTTTGAATTCATTTTTCACTGGAATTGCTAAAATGTTGAAAACAACATGTTCCGTACAGCATATTCGTTTTTGAAGCCAATCAATGAATCTTCATAGATATCAACGATTTTCCAGGTAAGCTTACACTACACATCTTTACAGCTAAAATTAATATTATTACAGGGTGAGAATGGCAAATAGTCAAACATGGCGTCTGTTTCTTCCGCGCACACACTAGTGGGAACGAAAATACGTTTTGCGTTTTTGCTATTGAATGCTTTACAGAGTTAATTTCTAATAGATATCAATTGTCGTAGCAGTTTATATAGGAGCAATCAATTTTTTGTTATAAAACGTATTCTGAGGGATTGTTTGAGAGAAATAACATAAATTTTTTGATAGCGAAAATGGATAAAAAAAAAACCCAAACCCACCTATAACAACTGTTTCATTAATGCCACACGGAAATAAGCGTTTTTTTTTACATGGAAGTCGACCTAATGGGGTCGTTCTCGTCGAATCGAAACGCTATACATATTTATATACCGAAAATTTCAATTTTTCGGTTGAAAATAACGCTTAAAAAGGACAAAGTTAACATGGTGTTTTATATAAGCGGGGTATTTCTTTGCACCCAATGACAGATCGTACATATTTCTTTACCTAAGATTAATATTTAACTATATTAATAATAAAGAAAAAAACGGCAGTGTTTTTTTAAAATAAAAGATTATTTTAAAATTAGATTAGTTTTCGACAGTAACTTTTGGCGACTGGGCTCATTCTCGATATCTTTCTCAAAGAGACAAGTGATATACAGCAGTCGCTGTTACACCTTTAAGTTAGTCACCTTCAATCTTTAGAAAAAAAAAAGTGCCGTAATATGGTTGGGAATCATACTGACCACGAATATGCTGGTATATCACAATTTGATATGTACAGTGTACATCTATCGTTGTATACGATGACCCACATTGTCGCATTAGCCAAACGGTGCGGCACGACCCAGCTACGACGAAGCACCATACGCTGTTAATTCTATGCTGAAATGTAGCCATATTTCTTGGTTTTAAGGAGGTTAAAGAGAGCTTAAAAATAAAAACTGTCCCTTATGAAAAATTAATAATTATCAACCCAAAAATGACGGATATATAAACCTAAAACAATCGCTACTGCCTCTGATTCGCTACGGAGACGTTAACCCAACTACTAATTAAACCCATGCACAAGACCTTAAAACAAGTCCAAGAGCTTAGCACCCTCGTGAATCGGTATCCTAAGCAAAGTTATACAACTGGTACTATGTTCGAAGTTAACTTCTGAAGTGGTTTCAGTTAGGCTAGATATTTCTATATACATTTAGGTCGAAACAGTTATCACAGGTTGCAGTGGTATGTATATATGCAAAAGCTACTACTAATACTAGAGTTATGAAAACTTAGCCTGTATGATCTAGACACCTGTGCTTCCAAGTAAGTGCTTTGAGAGAAGTGGAACTTAGTCGATACATGAGCTAAGCATTGTGGCTGTATTGTACAGGAAGACCATTCATTTAGGAACTCCGTGACCCCTTAACTAGATAGAAAGTTACTCAGCAAAGGGAAGCATGTAAATCGTAGTTGACTGATGCAATAACTATAGCGAGAAACTTAAAGTTAACATGCAGCACAGTACGGCTAGGCAATGAAATAATGATTATATTCTAGACTACGACCAAATGAACAACTCAATAATAGAGAAAAATCGTAGCGAAATTGTTACCATTACGGTAAATCAGGTCACGCACCTCAAATATGTCAATGTTGGATTTCTTCACTATCCTTCTTAAATGCCCCCTGATTGTTATGTATGCCTGTTCAAGGATCTCATGCGTTCAAATTACGGGGAGCAAAGTCGTATCGCAATAGTATGTAGATTGAAAAAAAAACTTTGCCTCAAAAAAGGTTACCACAACCAGCAAATCGACCCATTGAACGTATGTCTGACGCTTTGACGCTATTGACGTATTTAGACGCTTTTTTATAAACTCTCACACACAGAAACACAGATGATATAGGAACGAATGCATTAACAATGCCCGTAGTATTTCCATTAAGAAATCCCTGACATTCACGGCTTTTCGGTTCAGACACCGGATCTGAAAGGCCAATGATCAGTCGACACAACAGTGTCCTTAACGTGAGAGTCAAGCATCAAAATTTAGAAAGTCATATTTACGGGATAATCCGGACTTAACTTTTTTGTGAATCACCCTCTGAAAATATTTTTTATAAAGAACACCGACACCGACATTGACCACTGACATCTAGAGCTACCATTATATGAAAATAAATTAAAATTCGTAAAAAAGGTAACTGGCCTTCTTGGTAAGTTGGAAAAACTACAGCACCTAGAATCGGTAAGTTATCAGATAGTTTTGCTGTTAATGTACATTTTCGTGACAAACCAACGCCATTATTTGGCAAAACAAGGCAAGTCCCATATGCATCGAAAAATTAGGCTTATCGAGCAGTACAGAGGTACACAAACGCAGGGACAATGGAACACGTAACGGACAGTGACTGGTTTCGTTTGGTTGATTACCAAAAAAAATAAAATAGCATTGTCTATCTGTGCACCAATTTCCCGCCAGGAATTAATTAATGTCTTCCTAGACATGCAGTCACTTTTGGGACTATGCAAATACTAGATAGAGTGAAGCACTACAGCAAATTAGATCTTCAAGCTGCATCATTCCGCAAAGGAAACAGGCCGTTAGTACCTCATAATTAACATCCATAGAGGCATGTTCCATTCTACAATGATGCCCAATGAGACACTCATGATCAGCCTCCAGTTGGTGAAAGACCGTAGACACTATCCTATCCGAAATTCCAAGACTGATCGGTTATCAGGACGATATTCCAATGGCTAAAAATACGTGGTAGGATTATCTACGTCGTTTAAAAGTTACGCGTCAGGAAAAGTAAAATTCTCTGGTTTCAAGTGTTCAGCAAACCGAATCACAGAATACTAAGTAAGTTGCTGTTAAAAGCCAGAAACATTAGTGAACTACGTTTCATTTAGGGGATTCTGTAACTTTACGTTAGTTTTGTACCATGTTTAGCTGACGTATCAAAGCTACTCCATGGCTTTCTCAGATAGAGACACTTTAATTGGAACGAAGAAAGCAGTGAATTCTTCGAAAGAAATGACAAACATAATAACATCGAGTTAGGCACTCGTATCTTACGATCCAAATCAATCGGTCATATCGGCCACGGATATAACATATCTGTTACCCTATATCATCGTTATCTAAATCGAACGGAAAAACCTACATTTTTCTACTCAGGAAAACTAGAATCGTAAAATAAAATAACAATAAGCTCATGGTTGTATTCGACTGAGGTTGATTAAGTGCTATATCTGCATGATTTAGATATTCAAAGATCAGATAACGATAGAGCAATACGTTCAAAAGGTTTCTAATAGATAAAGCCATAATTTGAAATACTCTTGAATCTAGAGAAGTTACTGAAAGAGGTGCAACGAACACCATCGAAACATCGAAGAAAAATAATGAAAAAATCCGGAGTTGACATATTTGAGACACTAGCAGAACTACTACCAAGACCCCAAAAGCCAAACAACTAGGTCAGTATTAATAGGCACGCTATTTATAAATATGAAATATCTGTTCACTGCTCGTAATGGTAAGAAAATTGAAATAAGAACTGCAACATTAAGTAAACGCCGATCATTCACTAATTAGCCTTTAGCGCTAACTATGGATGCGGTACGTCCTAAATGGCATCACTGAACGTATACAATTTTTCCCCCTCAGTTTAACTGAAAACGGTTTTTCTAATGTACTCGCACCGCTGAATTAGTGAAATGCATCACGAAAAAGTTCTCACCTTTGAATACTTATTAAAAATGCGCAATGCTTGAATATGGAATAAGTCAAGGTTAACAGACGAACGAATATGGTCGATCCATGGGAATTTTGTTCTGAGCCATGAACATTTCGCTTTGTGTCCCCAATAATCAAAACGAAGTCCTCAACAAATTAATTGATACGCTACAGCAAAAAAACACAGTAAAGTACTGACTTGCATGCCAAACATATCCAGGCACCGACCTTCAATGATCTTTCCGGTTCACTTTCCATTCGACGAGTCACACCCGGTGTTCCACATGAGTTCTTCGTATGTACATTAGCATTCACCGCCAACAGTGATGATGATGATGATGATCCTTAGATGCATATCTGGACGCTAAAAGCGGCGGAAAATTCAAACGCAAGTTTCTGCAAAGTTTGTTTTGCAAGCACACAGTGCCCATGGACACTGGCTATCTGATATACCGATGACGTGCTAACATGGCCGCAGTCGTAATTGTTCGAGACGACTAGACAATACAGGTTGCTGTTAACACACGCAAATATACATGCACCGACGCCACGTACTGCGCCAAACGAGTTGGCTATGCATAAGTCGCGTATGTAGAAATTGGGTAGCTCCTTGATCCGAGAAAAGATGTACAACCGTCCGTTACGTTTGCTATTCGGCTAAAATTAAACCAACGGGTGAGTAGAATCAAATTTTTAAAAGATGGCCTAGATAACTCAGGCCCATTTTCAAATAAATAGATCGTATTTGCCCCCAACACAATTCAGCGAGAGCGCTATTGCTTTCGGCTCGTGCGGTTACACGTTCGCGTGCTACGGTCGATGATCGAATTCTGCACCGCTGAAAGTCACATAGAGGGCAGTTATGCAGAGGTCGCAATAGCATTACGGGATTGCTCCGTAATCCCTTACACTTCGTAAAATGCAATAGAACAAGCTATAAGAAATGTGTAAATCACTGGGCTTTGTCGTTACTAACTCAGACGATCCTGAATCGGCATGTCCGTTGTGCGGAATGTTCAACGGCCAAATTGTGCGGGAACGTTACCCGTCGTGATGTTGTGCACATCAAATGGGTCTTCATCGTGCTGAACATTTGCTAAAAACACTTGACAGACACTTGAGCGATGTTAGTCCTTTGCCCCAACGCCCGGCGCTGAAGTGCGTTGGAGTATCCAGCTACGTTCACTTCGCAAAACAGTCATGAAGACAGCGGTAAAATCTGAAAGACGAGCAAAGTGTCGTTTTTGAAAAGTCATAACAAACATCCGAGCAAATAAAGGGCGCCTATTTCTTGCTAATTGAGCGGGCGAAACGTGTTTATATGTTACTTTATGCGCCCAATTGTATCATGGGCGCCGTTACTTTGTGGCCGCCGCCTTTGTTGTTGTTGTTCAATTGTTACCTGCCGTTCAAACGGCATTCTCGATTTCTGCGCTTCGATTTCTACTTCAAAAGAAGAATTTGAAATACAATAGAGCAGAATCAGATCATTGGGGTTTTGGCTATTCAAAGCGTTCGTCCTATTAGCGAGATCATTAATAATCATAAGCGTATTTTGCGCACAATTGATAAATCGATCCAACTATTAATAAACTCCTATATTTTTTTTTTGGTGGAAAATTATCGTTTTCGGAAACAATTTTTTTTTCGCAAACTGCGATAAATTAACGTCGAAGCCGGTGATCCGGGTGTAATGGTTGATGCGTCACATCGTCCTCTATCTGAAATGAGATCGCCATATGAATATCTCAAACTCCAGAGCGAAAACATGGCCTCGTCTAGGGAATAATAGTCGTTGCGAGATACTTATACAGGTACAGTTTCTTTCCGCTAATTATACGAAGCATTTTTCGAAGGTAGGTGTACGGCACTGAACAGCAAACGCCCGTATAATCGAACACTTCGTGTTTGGCCAATGGGTTTTCTACGTCTACTGATGTGAATCAACTCTTTAATCGTATGATCTTGACCCCCCGGTATGTGACTGTTCCAAAAACTAACGATAACATATGGCATAACCACAAATATCCTTTAAGGAGAGCTGTGTTTGTATATAATTATCTAGCAAGAACTAATTATTTCGGAAAGAGAACACTAATCAGCAATAATCAATGTCGAATTGCTTAACACTTTTAGTCCATGAGGGGTTACTCAAGACAAACTACGTCTAAAACCTACGTGGGGTTTCATGTAACAAGGGTATTTCTTGACAGCAACGACGAGCTTACTGAAAGTGTAACATATGTTCTTACAGCGAAAACGGGTGTTCGGCCTCCGAAAAAAAGCAGTATAATCTCTGTTTCCCAGCCTACGCGCTCCCAGACGATTTTCTGAGCGAGTTTCCGGTTATACATAGCTTCTTATATCTTTATTTAGTATATTACGAGAACAAAATCAATAAACAACACATAAATATTCCTGAATTAAAATGAAACGAATGAATTAACACAGTACATTCTGTTTTGATGTCACAATCAATAAACTAGGGTAAAATAAAAGGTATATTTAAAACATCTTCATTTGACATAATCTGTATAGATATTTATTAATAATTCCCTCAAATTGAAAAATTCTTAAGTTCTTATGGTGTTTTGAAAACAGAGTTAATGGAATGAATCCTTATATGAAACTCGTTATAATCTAGAGACAACATGAAGTAGCCGAGCGGAATGAGGGTTAGTGTCGTCCGTCCGTCACCCGCCCGTAGAGGAATGCAGGCGATGACACGAATATCGCATCGTGGTCATACTCTGAACTTTCGGCGTTAGAGAGTTCCGTGAGAAAGTAGCGGAGTAGCGAGCCCCCCAAAATCGGGGGCGAGGATTGGTTCTGATGGGGAACTTTTAGGGTTTCTGAGTTCGGTTATTTGCCCACTCTTCGTCATTGTCGTTACTATCATAACAGTGAGAAAAGGCGAGCGCGTTGAGGGACTGGAATCGCGACGTGACTATTGGCCCATGCTCAGCTAATAGCATGCGAACTATCAAGCATCAACTGGTCGTTGTCTAAAGCAGAATATAGCTTCTATATATAATAGAACAGCAAACCCCCACTCCCCTTCCCCGACCCTCTACGTTCTCGTTGCATTCAGCTCCTCTTGTGCCTCTCTCTATCTTTTGCTTTGCTGGCTCGTTAACCCCCCGGCCGACCCGTCTCGCCGCTTCCCCCGTCTTAATGTCGACAATCAATGTCGTTGGCGAAATGTCCAAATAGATCATTATCAGCATCATCGATGCCCGAATGACGGATCTCGTTGAGTTCACGGCAGTCGTGGCAGAGCCTTAATCGTAACCGCTATAGCAAGGGCGACGGCGGCGGAGGCAGCGGTTCAGAGCAAGTTGAATAGAGTGGGTATGAACCTTTAACAGTTCCAGGCAGATCTATACATGACGAGCAAGCGGGCAGGCCGAGTAGTAAAAAGAGCGGCAGGGCACGAATCGATTCCGTAATGAACTCGGCGATTGCCAACGACTTCACTGGCTATTATTACCTACTTACACAGTGAGGCGTACGCTGGATATGGTTTTGAACTGAACGCGCGCATTTGGGTGGGGACAATGTGGGTAAGAGTATGAGGAGCAGTGCCGGACACCGGACGGCCCAAAGGAGTTGGCCACCGCAGTCTAAATGATAGGACGCTACGGGAGGTAAGAACAATGGGGTCGAGTTAAGCGCTACGTGCCTTACTACTCTGAACCTTTTACTCTCTCCCTTTTTTGCTTCGCAGGGCAAAAGGCATCGAACGAGCTTCCCTTATTCACAAATTTATGTGACTGAGGGCATTCACTAATATGCAGATGGGGCGCAGCGTACGCACATTCAGGATGGATATGTAGGAATATACGATGATTTTATGATTGTCTCTAAACTGCTATGCTTATGTATTGTAATATAACGTTGTTTTAAAGGATATGTCTAAGTTTTTTTTTAATTTTATATAAGAAAGTCTGAGACCCGCCTCAGACCTATATCTAATCCGGCATTTCCTTAAATGTTTCTCAAAGTCCCTGTGCTTTCATTCATCCACTTCTCTTTGCATGAGATAATATTTGTGTATTAAAATCTATCGAATGCAATAAAACAATGAAATGAATCGCGAAGTGAACAGTTTAAGGATTTTGTTATGAAGTGAGAATCTGAACTTCTTTAGAAGTTCAGATTTTCACTTCATTCAAGAATTAGACACCCGTCACGTTATGAGCCTAGGTTAGTGTCCATCAATTGTTAAAGAACTAACTACTGTGGTATCAAAAAAAAAAAATAATGATAGCTTAATACAGGATATACGCTTAAAGTAAAGCTACATGTTATATGGAACACTGGGGAGTCTCTTTATTATATATCGAAGGTGCATCCAACGCCTATTTGCTACGCATTGCCTTGACCTAACTGCTCCTGAAGTCCAGTTTGCTGGCCCTAGTTCTCTTAGAATGAAGCCTTAATGCTATATGGTGAATACCAGTAGAGATTTAGTAAATATCAGGCATTTCTTTGAAACTTCGCCACATATTCTACGTGTATGTAATACTTTCAACATCAACTAGACTAGTCTGATGCATGCAAGATGTTAATCGGACTACCTTTCCACATGCAATCAACAACAAAGCAACATTTACTGGTACGAGCTTATACCTTCTATGTCCTAGACAGGTACAAAATCAGTTAACTTCTACAATATAATATCTGGAATCAAATGAGAAAGGTCAAATTATAACGAAAGCAATACGATCGGCTCGAAAATTGTTTCCTAACAAGCACTAAAGTTAATGGCATTGTTTCCACCTGTTAAGTCAAGCTAGCTTGATCTTCATTTTCCGCCAACCCTAAGTGTTTATTTTGTCGCCTTTGAGCTCTATGTCAGTAGTGCTTACAGTTATTGCCGCTGCTGCTAGCGTCGCTTGTGGTCGTTCTAGCCTTACTGGCGATGATGGCTGTAGTAGGGTGTCCTTTTTTCCTCGTTGCCTCGTCCTCTTCTTCGTCTTTCTCCTTGGGGCAACAGATGCGCGGCATTGCACTAATTCAGACATGGCGGGTGTTGCCGTCGCCTTCATCCACCCAGCCCCAGCGGCAGTCACCAAGCGACAGTAGTCGCTGCCGCTGCCACCCCCTCAGAGCCATAACCTCGACTCGTGGTACTCTTCTCTTTTTTGCTCTGGTTTCCAACTGTTGTCCCATCTCGCTGTTCCTACGACCCGTTTTCCCGGTGCTCCCCTGCGTCGTCCCAGACTGAGACTTCATGGGCCCACCAGGATGACGGCGCGCGGTGTGCCCAGGAGGCGGTTTTAATAACTTGCTTTTGTACTTTCTCGCACCCTTTGCGCCAGTCAAAGCGATGGCAGCGACGACGGTGGCGACTTTGGACGGCAACAAGGGCAGCATCACCCGCTGCAGCGATGGCTGCAACCGTGGTAACAGCCGCAGCAAGCAAGCAAGCAGCCGGGTGGCATGGCGGCACTGGCGTGGCTGTACTGGTAATGGTCGTGACAGAGGCGGCCACAGGCTCCAGCAGAAGTAGTAACAGTGGTGGTGGCAGCAACAGCAGCCGAAGAACGGAATCAGGGACAGACCCTAGCCTGGGTTGCTTTTGTCAAAAGTGGGAGATGGGGGCGCCGGGGGTGAAGATATTTTCGTTGACGCCATCACCACCTCCGCCAGTGGCAATGCTAGCGCCGAATTGTTGCCAAAGCAGCGTTCAGTTTCTCGCACTTCCTTGGGTTCTTAGCGTCCTTCCCGAACTCCCCCAGCATTTTGGCCCAGCCGAATCACCACTCGCTAGCAACTTCTTCATCGTTCCTTCCTTAATTAGAACCAGGAAGAAACGAAATACGCTTCTTGATTTAGTCGCCAAAAATGGTGAGAGCAGCACAACGGCTGCCAGCTTGGCCTCGATTTGCCTTGACTTGCCCAGTCCGCTTTGGCTTGGACGACGGTCCTCGCTGTAAGGCCGGCGTGAAGTTCTGTCGGCATTGTAATAAGGCGTAGAAACTACCCTCAAAGACTCTACATGCAACTGCCATTACCGACGCAAAGGGCAAGATCAACTTTCGCTCGCTGATCTGTCATGCAGACATATCGGAAAATTTAAGCGAAGCCTTAATTGTTACTGCCATCGGCATAGTCGCAAAATAATATAGTACAGCCTCAGCTAGTTCAATTAACTTCACATCATCAGCTATATCTTAGCATTGCAAAAACATGTGAGAATCTTTATTCAGCCACAGTTCATGATGCGTAGTAGCATTTCAATTGCCTATAGAGAGTGTTACTGAGGTTACTTGTTATGCGTCTTTGAAGAAAGCGGAAAATCTTAGTTTTTGATGATTCTGAGTTAAGCCAACTAGCAGACTTGATATCAAAACTTTGGTTGCTTGCTCCTTCGCCCGCCACTGAGAGCGCTCATTGCGACTAATATACCCTCGCAAACGCGCACGACTGTAGCAACTGTAGTTACGTCGGCATCGATGGCAGCAGCGGCAGCATAATCCATATAAAAAGAGAAGCAAATCGGTCGTAAAAGTCACTTTAGTTTCCTTAAGTGGGCCTTTGCCTTGGTCTATTCGACTTTACTGCAGTAAGGATTAGATGAAGCATTTAAAAACTCAGTGAAGCGCCTGCTGCCGTTGGCCTTCTAGGCTCTGACGGTTTGCCGACCGCTGTATCGGTCGCGTCGCTCGCCTTCTAGCCACCGTAGTACAAATCTGTAGAAGCTGCAATGGTTCCAATGAAATCTCAACTAAGATAGGCTACACTATCTGTTACCTTATGGATTTATCACACCGGCACCTCCTACATCTACGATTACTACTACTACCGCTACAACACGCTTTTGCTTCTGCCCACACGGACCTTTGCTTCACCTTAAGCTATAGTGATCTGCTTAAAGGGCCCTTTCTTCAGAATAGTGGGTAGTGTAACGAGCTTGAGTGCGCAAACGCTTCGCTTCAGACACGGACGATGGTTGGTCTTGAAAAGCCAGAGCTTACCATCAGTACCCGGCCTTTTTTTATCTATCAAGAGGCCATTCTTAGTTCCCGCGACCCTCGTTTTGATGCTGACCCCTACTTTTTTGCGTGTGTTGGGGATGTGCTGCCACCCCGTTAATGTTCCACACTGGCAGTACAGTATAGAGGTCTGGGGTGATAGAGGACACGGTTTGGCCTAACTGTGCAGCCAAGAAATTGTGTGAGGGGGTACCCGAGCCCCTGGCGGGGGTTCAATGGGGACACTTCGGAGGTTAGCCAGGGGTTAGCTGTTATAGGGTTCGGTCGGGTAGCAGCGGCGGCGGCGACGACGACAACAACAACGACAACGCGAAGGGAACGACTAGCAAATCACAGCGGCGTTAAAACTCCACCCAGGAACTCATTAGCATAACAACCAAGGAAGGCAGGGCCGACGCAGGACAGCGATAAAAGCCAGTTCGCCTTGTGCTATTCGCTGCTGGGGTCCGGCGAGATTAAAATATCGTTAAAAGATATCATTACCCCTCTCACTCTATGTCTCACACATGGGGCTAGCTGGCCGACTTAGGCTTTTTCTTCTTCTTCTTCTTTTTTGGCCAGCTGGTTGGTTGGCCGTTCCCTCTTACATTGGCCTGCGGGCTAGCAGCAGCAGCAGCAGTGAACTGGCGCGCGAGCGGCCCTTTCCACAGCGACGCGCATATAACCGGCTCCTCCCACCCTAACGTGCTGCTTCCTTGGCTTTTCCCTTTTCTCATTGGAGAAGGGAGCCAAACTCCAGCCCGTTTGAGCGGGAACTCAAATGGGGGTTAGGATGGGGAGTAAACGGGGGTGGAAAAGCAGCCGAGATTTAAGCTGCTCCGGGCGACGACGGAGGCCGGCCGGATCTGCCTCGACGTGGAACCACGAATGATTAAAAATTCCTTTATTTGGACCCGATCCATAGTCAGCCAGGGATTTTGCCCTCCTTGCACTAGTAGTGGGTGGCAATGGCCTGGGTAGTAATGTTCGTAAAACAGATAGAAACAGAAAGGCTAACAGGATCGCAGGCAACGGAAGTAAAGAGTAACTTCTTCTAATCGATACGTGAAGGATAAATACCTTGATGTATATGCATCCATAGCATAATTTACTGATGTAATATAACGACAAAAATACAAAAGTGGTGGCTATAGGATAAGTTTTATTGTTCCCGTCATAACACACCTGTATCAACAAAAGAAGGTTCAGCTGAACTTAAAGATCCCGCATCGTCATCTTACTAGCCCTGGGATAAAATTGGCTGGAAAAGGGAGTATCGTTGAAGTTGCGCTCAGTCAAGCTGTGGATTATCAATGATCATCAACGATGTTTTTTTGTTCGTTCATGACGGCTGCTGCGCCAATAGAGGCCACACATGTACTATGCTAAAGCCGTAGCAAGGCACGAGGGTGGAGTGTGTTAGCTATAGAATAGGCTGCGTCCCGTCGAATAACTGTTGCTCGAAATAATGCAGTGGCAACGATTCAAGTCGTGCAAGCCCTGAGTTCTTAAGAGGTCCAGCTTTATTCAAAGTTCAGAGAATATGATCACCTAAAAACACCTTATCACTTCGCGAATGGTGATCACTGCCCCGTCTTACATTGCCCCCGACGCTACTAGGTCTCCCTTCCCGCCTCAGTCTTGTTGAATCCCGACACATGCGAGATGTCGGTTGGTCTGCGCGCTACAACGCGCTCGTTTACTGGATCCTATCACCGTTTACCCATCTGACTATATATATATATACCACCAGCATGCATCACCTCCTATTGGACGGTTGGCCTTTTCTTGCAAGGTCTGGCTACGTGGCGGTCAGGTATTGTCCGAGCTGCCTACCTGTTAATTTCTCTCTTACTTAATCAAGTTCCATACCTTTGGCTTGACAGAATAGAAGGTAAAACCGGACAGTGGAGGAGGACAGAGGACAAGGAACCTACTCCGCGTCTTTGCTCTAGGGCGGGCTATACTTTAGTCACTTTATCGATTAGATGAAAATTACCGCTGCGTCATCTCCGACCAATTCTCAAGTCACGGAGGCGACTGCTTCTTGCCTCCATTGACGCCGACCGCTACGATATCTCTCGTATAATTATCAATAATGTACTTTCGTGAAGCCTACGTCCAGATTTCCCTTAGATACTTAGGTACCACTGTATACATGTGTTATGCTATCGATTATATCTCAAACGCTCGTACTTGCACTACAAATTTTATAGAGTGGTGTCTTACGTAAATGCATATTTCTAAACTTGTAACACACGCCTTTATTGCTGAAATCGTGTAGGTGTAGAGTAATATAGAATACAGACTTATTGGTATATTGCAGAAATATTCTCGTTCATTTGTACTATATACTAAGGCGAAAAAAGTAAGATAAATATACCGGTAGTGGCGGTAATTATCTTCAGAGTGGAAATCTAATATTGTGTACAGTATGTAGAGAAATTAATGCGCTACACAACGGATTCTCGCATGTCGACAAGAACTTTGAGCAGCTCCTTTAATCCCTCTTAACAAATGTCGCAATTTTTTTTTATCCCATACCAATAGATGAACCCAAGCCCATCTAGCTCTTAGGAATCTTTACATAAAAAATACTTCTATGCCATTGTTTGCCACAGCCTCCAGCCTGAAGTCTAAAAATGTCTTGAGAGAAATACGCCCAGGATTCTCTCTAGCGCCACCCGCCGTTTGACACGCTTCTAGTTCCCCTTTGAATGTGTCTTTAGAAACATAAACCCGTTGTAGTAGCTCTAAGGCGCAAGTAGCGAATACGGTTGACGTTTGTTGTTCGTTCAGTTAGGGACGTTAGGTTATCGGAAGCAGACAATAACTTCCTTCTCTAAGCCTTATCGCCTGTTTTAAGACATTCATTCAGCACGTTGTCAGCCGCGTACCGCGTTAACGTCGGCAAATTTCGTTGATAGAACACGCATCTTTCCGACTATATAACCACGTTTGCCGTCCTCTTATTGGATTATTTGCACGCATCTATGGCTTGCCTGAATCGCATCGGAAAAATCACCAGCTAAGACACCACATAAAAGCGGGTTAAGTATATTTTCTCGCACGATCTCTGCAGTTCACTTAAACAATGGATGCCTCGCCGCGGCACTGTCAAATACGGCAAAGCTTGTACGTCTACCCACAAGGGAAAATTCCGAAGGGGGCTCCGTGTTTTCTAGAACTCTGTCACGCAAAGCCGCGTCGAACACAGCCTTAAAATCCATAAAGGTCGGGAAAACGGAGGTGACGATCTTTTTTGATGTCATCAAATAAAATCTGGCAGATTGATAGTGGATGTCTGAAACCATACTGTTTAGGCGACAGTAATCTTTATAGCATTAAAAAAAAAACTTCAAGCCGCTTCTTTTAATGAAGCCTTTTCGCAAGGTAGTTAGAACTAATTTTTTATGCCTTCAGGAATAACAGCTGTGATGCCTTACATAATCCTTCTAGTATCGTGCCCGGAACATGATACCTGTGAAGCAAACACGTGATTGATAGAAATAGAATAAGTGTCTATTTCAGGTAATTGTTGCCCGGTCCTGATGCCTTACCATTGTTAAGGCTCATAATTGGTAAATTGAATTTAAAATCAGTAGCGAACATTCTTTCCTAATATAATAAATAAAATTATATACATATATAGAATAAAAAAAAAGCTTGATGTGGTGACGATGTGAGTAGGTTTTGGAATAAACAATAGAAAAAATCATATTTTAGAAATTTTGGAGCTTTCTGGTTGGCTCTCGTTTTGTCACTTCAATAAAATGGAGTTTACACAATTGAAAATACTTTATGGTATCTTATAGTAAATTCTGCGTCGGTCAATGAGCCTATTTATATACTGCTATTTAGGAATAGCTTCGATAAGCTACAATTTTACCTGGAAACGAATGGATAAATAAGATTTAGCTCCAGAAGCAGTAAGACTTTCCTTCGTATCTGCAATATAAAAACACAGTGGCGTTGACAATTGTTCTGAACAAATCTGAGAGCGAAATTTTTTGGTGGCCCCTAAGGACGTGCCCTATTGGATGTTTCGTCATCCAGATGCCAGAGTGTAGTCAAGATTGCCACAACTCCGTCATTGAGTTTCTGGTTGTTCTTTTTACAAGAATACTTTATGTATTAGCAGGCGCTCTTTTAACGTATGATACCTGTTTTTTCAGTAATTGCAAGCGATGAATTCTGCAACCCTAAATTTTTTAAAATTGTCAGCTAAGATTTCGATATGAATTTTCGGTCTCCAGTGAATTTACGTGTTTGCTTGTTATTGGAATGCGATTACCCCCTTCTCTTTATAAAATCTAACTTCTTTTAACTATTATTTCACTTAGTTAATGGTGATAGCACATCGTCACCCTTACGTAGGGTGACCCCTGCCTTCAGTTGAGCAAGCAAGGCCGCTTCCAGAGGAAAAGCCGTCGAAATAAGTCTTGTTTATTAATGTCTCTGTTGGCACGATCTGGTTGGACTCACGGAAAGTTCTTGTGTGATCATCCTCGCAGCTTCGTTGGAGTATAGTTCATTGTGGCTCGAGGCGTATGGTGAAGTGAAGGGAGATGCAAAAGACGTTTCGTGCTTGATCTACATGTATCAATCCTACCGTTTAGAACTGTTGACTCCCCACTACCGACGCCATTGGTACGGGTTCTAAAATCGCGATGATTACGAATTCTGCTAGTATAGCGATCTGCATCATAATCTGTATACTGCCATTTCTGCGGAGGATCAAACAGAACGCGTCAGTGCAGCCCCACGTTACTTGATCTCGAAAATCCTGAGACGCACCGCCAGAGGCTGGTCGCCTTTTTCTAGTTTCTTCTGAGATTTTGGGATATGTAATCCTTTGATGGTCTTGTCTCTAACCCTCAAACGTGTACTTGTTGCAATTACACTACTGATAAAGTAAGCTTTTCCTAGATGCCTTATATTGTATATAAGATTAAATATAATGTAGTTTATACATAACTTTCTCTAGAAATAGACGAAATTATTTTTAATCAACTTACCTAATTGGGACACGAATTAGCAAACTATGAAATTAGTGTTCTGCCCTTAGCCACGCGGTACGGTACAATGACGCTCTTATTACTCATTGTCCAGCGTTTGGGTCTAACCTGAATTTACGTCGTTCACTCAAAATACGTCTGATATTAGTAAATAATAAATGCCATTTTAAATATGTTACGTTTAAAACACTGTGGTGATTCAATGCAAGATCTACTTTTAATCAGTTTTATGCGCTTATTCATATACCAATAGAATTGCGCTTGGGACGTATTAGGTAATTTCTGGATAGGATTTAAAAAAAGGAAACTCTCAAAAACATCACTCAGCTAAACGTATTCATACAAAGTTTACCATCCATGCTCACACAAACGAAATCTGCTTCTGTCTTTCTCGGGATTATAAATCTATTTATGTTCTAGATTTAAAGAAAAATTTAGAAGTGTGAACTGTACTGCCCACCGTAGTATTTAGCGGCTCCTTATTCCATCTCCCAAAATGTAATCCTAGGGACTAGAAATACTCTAACATACCTATTTATATAAAAAAAAAATAACAGTTGCTTAAGATGAACATATATATATATATAAGCTAAACATGCAATTTTACGCTTTTATATAAAGACCATACAAGGTAAGGCTACTAGACTTAAGATGCTCTTAAACCCCTAACAGAACTTCTACTTACGGTACGTCTTCGTAAGCCTCATAAGAAATTAACTCGAACTTATCCGCTTTTATCGAAGTTCAAGCCAGCATTGCTTTGATCGGACTCATTCTGCTTTATCATTAGGTCGCACCGCCAGGTTGGTGAATGGAAAGCAGTTAACCACTGGTAGCGAAGTAACTGCGCAATGCAACCGTGAATGACTAGGGCAAAAAACAAACCATGAAAAAGCCCCAACAGCAGCTACAACAGCGGTCTGAGCAAGGACCTCATCGTTCTATTTAGCTGTTGCTGTTCATTTGGGGTGCATTAGAAAAGGTCTTCCGACACGGCGGAGATTGTATGTCCAGCTTCTGGGTCCAACCTACAAACAAACGCCGCTTTCATGGTCCCCATCGCTTTTGCTCGCGCTTTCGTCGGCAGTTCCTACATAAGGGCGGTCGACCGTTTGGCCATGCCGTTAAAAAGAGCATAACACATCAAAAATAAACAACCGTAAGTCCGTCTTTCCTTTCTGGTGATGGATTGTATTGAGGGCTGTGCGCCTATGTCCAAATCTGTAAAGAACGGCAGAACGACATACTGGTGCTCATTGGCACTTCTGCCCCTCTTGCTTTTCTTGCTTCTACTGGAGGGGCGATAGAACCTCAGCAGAACATTTTCTCGAAATTATAGAGGTGGTGGGCGCGCTCTCAAGCTGTCCATCCCCCCAGTTCCTTTCATTTTTCCCCGTCGATCCACACCTCAAGCCTATTTTTTTTTCCTGACGTTTCACCAAATTGAGATAGCTGGCCGTGAGTTGGTCTTTCTCCGTTCCTTTCTTCGTGTAGAGTGGGGACAGAGACGGGACGAAAGGCTGACGAAGTCCAGCTTCGACGGCGGAGCGGCAGCATCGAGCGGGGGTGGAAGCGTACCCGGCGAAACACATAACCAAGACTAGCGATGCTTGGCCGTACGACCCTACAAACCTTTGAACCATCCGCAGCTACCATGGACCATGAAGAGGAGGGGGGTCAAGCGGCGCCCGACGCCCAGCGCTCGCCTACGTCCGACTGCAGCGACTCTTTGGTCCACTAGTCTTCACTGTCTGTTTAGTTTTCTCAATCTTCTTTTTCTTCTCGTCTTCGCCCTGCCTAACCTACCACCTTTTATTCCTTTTTCTATCGAGAACGGCACGATCTCAAATTGGATGAGTGAACCATCTAGTCCCGAAACCTGGCGCCTGCTTGCCCTGTAAAACATGCCCAACCAATATGTGATGAGAGCAGAGAGAGAGAAAGAGAGAGGGAGAGAAAACGAAGTTTAGGGGCAATGGGCCGAATGGCCCCGGTAAGCTGGGGATAAAAGGGGTGTTAAAATGAAGAGAAACAAGCAGCAATGACGACTCAATTATTCAAAGTTTTTTTTTTTCGTTTTAGTTGTCGTCTCTTTTTTCTGCGATGCTCTCACAGTGTGCTTGGCGCGTAGAGGTTTTCTCCGTGTTACCCTTTCATGCTACCTGCCGCTGCCTCATTGTTAGTCTAGATAGACCAAATCTATCTTTTTATTAGGTCGCCGGACTTAGTTCTTCTTTCTTTTAAATTGTACCTCGTTATATACATAGGGTTGACATCATCTAGCAAGTATGAATAGAACCTAACACATTATAGACTGCGGATTCACTATGAATATGACGTAAAAAAGGCGAATTCATTCGCTCATTATATAAATCATGGGTTCTTGTCGAGAATATCAATGCGCAATAGGCCATTTAGGAAATAGTTTGTTGATTTAGCGAAAACCTGAAGGGGTTTGACGGCACGCTTTAAATAACTTCAGCTAGGCCTACCCGTGAAAAAGACGTGGATACTTTTTGTGTGCTTGTTTTACAGTAGTGTGACTTTACTCAACCCAAATACAAAAAAAAATATCGATACAGACCTAAAAAACTGTAATGTGCTTTTTTGTGAGTTCGGTTCTTAATGTTGCTCGTTCTATATTAGCCTAAAAAGTACCTGTTAAAGTATATGTAGTATCTATTATACTAACCAAGCCGGCAGCAAGACTCTCTTTCCACTTAAGAGCTTTTTCATGTCAGACACACCTTTCCTTTTCTCCATCAACAAGAGTTAGAGATGCCTCGAGTGCACGGGAAAAACACCGCGTGTCAATAGATTTCGATGATTTACAGCAACACGTTAGTCATTATTAAAAAGCTATGACGGCAGATAATAGACAGGGATGTTCTTCTTATGACGAAGCCTCAAACAAGAACAAACACACACACTCGCCCAGACAGATACCCGCGCGATACACGGACACACACGAAAACACACACATATACGAACACGCTCACACTCACAAACATACGTACACACACACATACACAAATAGACGCACAGATATAGATCTACAGTCGGGAACCACATAACGCTAGTCGCGAGGGGCGTTGCTCCAGCAGCGCTCTTCCCCTATGGACGGCTACAAAGCAACTATAATGTTTTAATCAAAATTTATAACTCTGACGACTCTCTGATTTCGCTCCCTCTGCTTCCACACCTTCGGGCTTCTTTCTTTCTCCCACCTAGAAGCTCACTACTATTCGTTTGCCGCTTAGGGCCAGCAGCAGCAGCAGCAGCACCGACAATGCCCGCGCGAGCTTTCGGTCTTGAAGGCACCCCGCCCCCAGCTCATCGTTGGCGTTGTCGTCGTAGCCGTTGCCGTTGGGACCGCACCGGCAACACACATTGCCAGCCATGCCAATGGGGGAAGACACATTATGACCCCTTTAACAGCAACCGCCACCGCCACAGCCTGTCGGACTTCAATGCGTTGCTGCCGCTGCCACCTCGACCGGTAGCGTCACCGTCACCGCCTCTACTGGCCGAGAAGCTAAAGCGTGCTAGCGAGGAACGGCTTTAAAAACGAAAGAGAAGAGACCGACCGACCAACTATACACCCACTCACCCTCAAGCGTCAGCCAACGTTAGCTACCGAACCCGCCAGGCAGACAGACCCTTTAGCACTGCGGATGCTACAGCCTAATGCATTTTAATGAAAATTTATTACCAAAACCTCAACGGCGGGCGGTGCCGCAACGGTTGAGCGGCCAGAGAATTTAGCTTCAGGAAAGCCGTCTGTTCCCAGCCCTCCGTATTTTCCTTGCCCTTTTATTCTTTCCTATGTCCTCGTTTGGCAGCCCATTCAGCAAGCAAAACCCCCTTTGCACAGCTTGGATAGCATGGTTGGGTTTTGGAAGTTTTTGGGGGGAAAGCACTAAAGAGATCTCGGGTTATCCTCTTTACCCCATCGTCATCGGCTAACTCTTTTCCATTCGTATCATTACCTTTCATTTCTACCTTTTTGTCCCGCAACGCCTCTCCTCCCGCCACTTTGTTTACTTCTCATTCATGTTGACGACGACGATTATGTTAATGATGATGACGTCGTCGTCGTTGTTGTTACTGCCATACTTGGTTTAATTTTTACACGTTCTCCGCTTGTATTTCTATCCATTCCCTATAGTTTACTTTATTTCATGCCCATGCATCTCCAAGTTTACGCTCGGCCGCTCGCCCTACTCACACTCACGAATATAAACATTAACAAAATATGTCTGTCTATTAAATTTTTTTTTTACTCCAACCCTTTGTTCTCATATTGTCACGTATTCTTCTTCCGGCCTTTATCGTCGCTCTCTTTCCAGCATGTTTTACGTCTGTGTATCTGTCCATGTGTATACTTTTTTACAAATTTATCTAAAAGTGCCAAAATCGTCCTCCTCTTATGTCTCTCGCGTCCACAGCTCTCTTTGTCACTTTCTTTTTTCGTCTTCTTCTCGTTGAAGAAAAACTTGTGAAAGATTGCGAGCAGCGAGAACGACTGGTATTCCGTCGACATGAGACAATTTTTATGGGATCCACTCGCCAGCTGCTGGAGATTTACTCATTCGCTAAGCTACGAATGGTAGTTCAAGCAGTAACGTAACCAACTGATGGCAGGGACGAAGACCTGTACGGTGACACCCGTAATACGGTACGTATACTCCAGCTCGGTCTGTTGGATCTAGTATGGTGACTGGGTCTAGCCGGTTCTAGCTTGCTTAGCGGTTGCGACGAGGCTTGAGAGCGCAGGAGTTCGCGGGGAGACTTAGCTACAGTTGGACGGTAGTAGCAGATCCCCGCTCCAGCTACGCAGTACCCAAATGACTCTAAAAATGAGTCGTCGGCGTAGCGGAGGTCCCTTTAAAAAACGGCTAACATTTTTCGTTTTTTGCCAGTGCCGGCAGCAGCTGCTGCTGTCGTTCTGTGGGAGCGTCATCGCCCGTCTTTTTCTTCATTTCCTATTTGTGTCATCTTAATGGCGACAGAAAAAGACAACAAAGAAATGGTGAAGCGCCAGCTCGGTAGTAAAGCGAACAGAAAGCAATGAGTTTGAGGGCCGTTTGCCATAAAATAGAAGATAAAGTCGGTCGGACTCAGACAGAGACTTGTTTTCCCGCTCATTTTTTCCCGTTTGCTTTCTTCTAAACTCATCGCTATTGCCGGTTGCTCGTCCATTGATGAGTGCAAGGCCAGCAAGGTACCAGTGGCAGCAAAGCGTGTCGATACGCGTGGCCCGTAGAGCAACTTTATAGGAAGTTGTCGACTTGTCCTTCAGACACAGCTGGATAAATAAAGTTAATGAATCTACTATTACATAAACGAAATAAAAAAAGGGCACAAAATCTTAATTTATGTCGTCGTCTGAAGGAGGCTTTAATTGTTAGCCACGTCCGTGACTATACCATTCTATTTTAGCAGTGTCCAATTTTATGCAAAAAAAAAATTTATATAATCTAGTTTTAGAGACTAGAATTGAGTACTGACTTTAAATACTATGATAATAGTACTATATGAAATTATTAAAAACAACGCTAAACATTTGATCAATACCTTGTTGATTGAATTGAAGCCAGTTGATTTTTTGTAAAATTGACATTTCTAAATGGCCTTAGATTCAGCGAAATGTTGTCTAATGAGAAGTTTCTGCATAGCATTTAAGTTACTCTTCGTATTTATGAGGCCGTAAAAGCCGATAGACCTGTTTTTCTTACTCAGTATTTCATTCATATAAATGAAGCTTTTTCGTCGTGAAGTTAGAATATGTTTTGCATCGTCGTATACAGGGCAACTCCATCAGAAGCCACGGCTAAAAAATAAAAACTATAGGTACATAGCATGTAGCTCGTGCTAGTGATCCATAATTAAGCATTATTGACCCTCGAAATTCGGTTAACGTTAGGTCGATTTTCAGCCTCGTCGATTTTCGGATGAGGTGATAATTTTACTGTAATTTACACAAAGCAAGCAAGTCCGCTTTTTTCCTGCTTGTTTTTTTTTATTTTGCTCACGAGACTTAAAAGTACGTCAAACTTTACTTCGGAACCTGTGTTTCATAGCCACTTTACTATGAAGATGGTGGGCAGGGATATCTGAAAGTATGGGCTTGAAATCGGGCTGACTGCTAGCGGATGGTGACGGGAAGATGCCGACATACGCTCGGACCGCAATTCTCCTTGAGGGGCCAGGCGAACTAGTCTGACTCAGAAGTCTGTCGAGGAGTGAGAGCTGCCCTTAAGGCCTTCATTGCCGAGGCAAAGTTTCATCCTCAATTTTGGCTCTCTCTCTCATCCCGATCTTGGCAGGCGATCTTTTCTGTCGACCGCTGCCGCTGCTTCTGCTCGGCTATCCCGTCACTTGGTCTGCGTATGTCAGTGGGCGGCTCCCCCAATAAGCGGCGGTCTTCCAACAGCTTCCATCCAACCTGTTTAGGTCATAATTTTCACATCAATACCCTCTCGTGGTGGCCTTCAACGAAAGTGGGTCGCCGGCATGGTGTATATATCCCGTAGTTAGGCGGCTTGAAGCGATAGCGTCAGCAGACACGGACCGAACCAACTTCAGGCTTCTGCCCGTGGCCTGACCCACCTCTGTTCCCCAGTGCTTTACAATGGATAAGTTGAACGACGACGGCAGAAGGTCTGAATAAGTGAAGGAAAAAAGAAAGGGGCTAAATTGTGGCAAAAGCGATACACATACAATAGCAGACTAACCGCCTACGAAAAGCTAAGTTAAAATCATTTCCATAAGCGTATGGCCAAAATCCGGTCGCCGAACTGTTTCAACTCGACTATAATACCTACATACGCACAAAGGATGCGGAAAGGTCGTTTAGGTAAAGGAAAAGGAGTAATGGGCAATAGAACATTGCGTGCGGGCGAATCATTGTAGGTGCTCTTAAATCTTTCTGATCTGATCCGGTTTGGTCGCTGGAGCGTAAAGTGCTCTTATTTTTGCTCAAAGTTCTGTAAACAGATAATTACAAATTGAAAAATTGGTTTGTAGGATTTTTCAGCTCCTTGTGACGGATAAAGATTATAATATATTGTATAATGTCATAGTATACATATAAAATAGCGGCAACAATATTCAGCTATTTACCACCTGTATAATATGTTCGGTATTGGTCAAACGTCATACTGACGCAATGAGACCTCCAATAGACTTTGCGTTTAGATGTTGGGCATGTAAGTTTACTATTTCACATGCATACTAACGAGCCTAATAAGCGGCTGCAATTCATGCCGGGCACCCTAGTTGGTTTGAGCTTCAATATAAGGTATATCGTGCGTCGATATAAACAACAGTTGCCATTGTGTCTATCTGTTAGAATTGGTGATCGTATTTTTATTAGTCCTAGTTCTCGTGAAGTCTTACGATTGACACGCCAGTTGGCAATGGTTCTTTATCGAATGAATGGACTAAATTAGTTAAAAGACATTATGACCATGAAAATCATTGAAGGAAATTGCACGTGTGAAGAAATCGGTACCCCCCAACCGCCTTTATTTAATATATGTTCATCATGCCCGTTGTATGACCATTTGTATATATGGTTTTTGTTTCTGATCGACTAATTTATTGATCATCGTCTCACTTTCATAATCACTTGCGCCTACATAATTAATTATTGTGTACTAATAGTTTTTCCTGTTCGCGAATTTTGTCGTAGAAATGCTCTTGTAATTGTTATACTGTTTCAGCCGATCTGCTGTTCAACAACATAGTTTGCCATGCTCTGCATCGTTATCAAAATTTAAAAGTCTTACATGGGTCCACGACCAAATATTCGAATTCTCATAGACCTGCTCGGCATATGGCCAGATATGTGACCTACCCGCGCGTGGCCCCAGAATGGCCGCCACCACCCGCGAAGACTGTTAGGGGTTCTGACGCTGAGTTCGAAGTGTTTTGGCGGCGTAGGGAAGCGCAGCGGGCGCAGGCATAGCCACCATTCAGTTGGAGGTAGCAGTTGATAGCTGAGACTAGCTAAAAACCTGGTAGGTAGGCAGGCAGGCAGCTGCTAAAGTTTCACTTGTGGGGTGAAATGGGGTGGAGGAGAGGGCTTGGATCGTTGAATGCTGCTACAGCTGTGGCTGTAAATCAATACAACTAGTTCGACTTCTCTATCCCCCTTATTCTACTGGCCCCGCTACCATCAGCTTGTACAAAACGACAGGGCCTTGGCAACTCACCTAAAGTCACTCCGATCCTCAGAGAACCTCTAGACTCTGCGTCGTCTCATAACTTTGAGTGGTAGCTGACTTCGCATTCCGCTGGCTTCCTGCCTGCAAGAAACACAAAATCTTAGTTTAGCATAGAGTGACGCTGGGTTGAAGAAGGGCGTTGGGGGAGCTCCGGGAACGTTAATGGCCGTAACGAAGGCAGGAAAGGAAACGTTAGTGGAGAACCGCGCCAAAGCAGACATTGCGGGAGCTTGCGGGAAGGGCAGAGGGCTAGTTTAAGGGGCAAAAGCAAAAAGACGCTCCTCTGCCCTTCCAAAGCTCCACGAAAGGTCTGGCTCTACATGAATTTTTCATGATCTTTGAGAGGCGGGTGGAAGGCGAAACAATTGTTATTATGGTTGTTCTCTCTCTATCTCTCTCGCACCAACGAGCCCCTAGTGACAGGATTGGCTACGAGAAGGATATGGACCAGGTCATACGGATGAACTCATGGAGCAGGAAAACTCCAACAGTTATAACAGACATTGCATATCGATGATAGTAATAATGTGAACGTATATACATATGTATCATATGTCCCATATTCATCCTTTCACACAGGCTGGGCACGTCACTACGTTCTATGGATATATGTTTGCCTTAATTTTATCATATTGGATAGAATATGATGTGATAGCCCTTATTAACGCTAGTCATCGCAGATATCCTAGACATAGTTTTTTTACTTAATATCATCTTACTTTGGTCCGTAGTGTGGCATCGTGATAATATCCGTATGTGTTTCGTGCAAAAACAGTAACTGTCGGCCTCGTTCTTGTTCTACGGCTTCGATCAGCGATAATAACGTTGAAGTATTTTGGTACTACGACATTTCTCTCATCATGACAATAGCTGATGATAATATAGTCACAGTAGTAGATTAATTTTCCAGCTCCACGGCTCTTTATTCATTGAGTATTATTTCGCCCCCATACGAATATACGCTTGATAATTTTTGAAAACTTCATTATTGCTTAACGAGCTCGAAGTACCTACTGCTCTCGGAAAGGCTAAAATGTCTGTGAAGAAATTAAAAATACATAAGCGTGCCTCGTAGATATGTTTAAAATCAAATTTTCGAAAATGAGCTAACTGTAAATATATTGAATAACTTTGTCGCCAGCGTTTATATATGCATAAACTCAATGAGAAGCTAATAGTTCATGAGGTTTAGAACAAAAGATCTAAAATGCGGAGACTTTATTTCTACAGAAAATGTACTTTCATTCGCACCGCATAATTCTGAGGCTTCTCTGCCCGAAGTAATCCAATTCCAGCAACTTCCACTTCCAATACGTGCGCTTCCCGGGAGTTGCAGCTTCCTATCCTGTGCGTGTCCTCTATATTATGCCTGCCGATCTCATTATCGTAATTGTAACGGGAATTGGGAAGTAGGTGCGATTAAAGCCGGTCGAACCCGCTGCTTCCCTTCATCTCTTCGGACCCTACTCACTCTCTGGTTTAAGTAGCACCTTTAGGCCGTCATCTTCTAGAGAAATAGACAGGCAAAGTACAGGTGTACAAACGCGTATCCATCCGTGTCTTTCTCGATCGGTCTGTCGGGCTCGCTCGCTGGTTCTTTGTATCCCTTTGGTGTGTCCCTGCGTGAGTGCGTGTGTGTGATATTATTTTACCTGTCGTCATTAAGGCGGGCCGCAAGCTAGCGCCCGGCAGGCTCCTGTCCTCTGTCTGCTACGCCCCGTATGCTGTGCTGCAGGTGGTAGTCGCGACTTCTTTAGCATGAGCCTGGGTAGGTAGGCCCTGCGCCCCTCCCTTTCTCTTCTTTTTTCGGCTGCTTCTTTGCTACTACCAACTTCGTCGCCTCTGCTAGCTCGCTTTCGCTTGCTAGGATATTCTCTCGTTGCTGACACCGTCTCCAGCGGTCGCGGTCCCCTGGTTCGCCCAGATCCGGCCCCTAACCCAGACCCTCAGTCGTCATCATCCTCTTCATCCTCATCGTCGTTCTTTCTCTAACAACGTATAATCCACTCCTTTCTCTGGGCGTTGAGCGCGTCCCTTTTTAGTTCGCTTTTTACTGGACTCTGCTTTTTTTCTCTCTCAGAGTATCTCTCGATGTCTAACACTTTCTCGTCCACTTGCTCCGTTCTTGTTGCGGCCTGTCTTTGCTCCGATTCTAGCCAAGCCGACTGCCACTTCTGCTGTTGCGGTACCCGCTTGTGTGCAAAAGCAGCACTCACTAGGAACTGCCATTATTCGTAACGAGGTTCCACCTCCAGCCCCTCAGGTCCAACTTCTTCCTTCTGCAAACTCTGAATACAGAGGTGCGGTGGATCTCGAGACGTCGGTATGGTTCCTTCTGCCGTTCCCACTACTCAGAAAATCGACTCTGCTGCCGCAAGGAAAGTAAGCGGGCGGACTCATCGCCGCGTATAGCATACTCCCACTACCAACCACCTCCTTTGCTTTCCCGTTTCAGCCGTTTTTGTTTCTAGGGCCTCGCCCACACCCAGCTTAGTTTGAGTCCGTTGTTTCATTCCGATGCCGATATTGTTAACTCTACTTCGTATATGTCTGTATTTAGAAATGTTCACCTTTATTTCTTAACGGACGCCTTGAAGTTTGGGAATCAAATGGGCACGCTTTGGTTTCCATTCGCCGCCTAGCTACATTGTATCCCCAGCCCCAGATCTCTATGGCGTCTATCTTCAGACAGGTTCCCTGATAATTCGGAACCGCCACCATCATCACTGCTCACAGCGCGTCGTTTCACCGCGAGCCGCAATACTATCCTTTGTTAGTTAGAGCAGACGTTAGCCCATGAGTGAGGCTTCAACATGCGGGCGATCGGTCTTTACGTAGGAGACCCTCGGAGCGCCTTTACAGAGCGTTTCAACCTTCTTCCCATCTTTTACCTACCCCGCCGCCATGTACGCATCTCTTAAAAAGTCCACATCTTTGTGTCACACCTGAGAACTTCATCATAGTCGAGGGCGCTCTCCGTCGTTATCATCACCTATTCTCACGACAACAGCTTACCCACGTGTCCTGATAGGAATGCGACCCAGAGCTCAGTTTAACAGCAGCTATATTCTGAACGTGCACCGTCTCGTTTTCTGTGGCAGACGGCGGCAGTACTTAAAACGACGAAATAACACGTTCGCTTGGCTTCTCGTTGCATGTCTCACATATTATTGTAGCAGCCGTGATAAACGTAACAGCAGTTAGAGGGTCGAAACAATGAAGCCGCACTTACCTAACGAGAACTTAACTTAGAATGTAATATGCGCCAGCTTCTTCGCAAGTTGTTTATTATTCTCAAATGTGCGCTGTAATTTGGAAGAGTATCACATCTATGGTTTGAATAGGCAAAGCGTTTGTCGCCTAGGTCAGGTTGTGCATTTACATTAAAACGATATATTCACTGGCATTTATAATAGTTATTACCTTATTGGCTAAAAAGCTGGACTGTATATGTTCTATAATTATAAATTACATAGCTTTACATATATGTTATCTGGTATCTAATCCCATTCTATAAGCCAATTGACGGCACGTCTAGGATGACTGAGTATATATAATTGTTTCAGACGTTAGAAGAGAATGAGCACGATATTGTTATAACAGCTCCGAGCAGTGCACGTTAAACCTGCAGTCTTGAAATCTAGACAGAATCGTAACTTAGAACTTAGCCAAAGGTTTTTTCATGTAACTTACAAAGACCGTGGACGTAAATTACTTAATACGTGGAGCTGCCATAATAGGATGGAAACGAAAATGTGTCTTCTAGTAGTTCTATCAACTCTCGTTTCAGCTCCTATTAACGCCTATATAGGTGAGCTGACTAAAAGTATTTATTTAAAGATTCTCATTTTATCTTTAAATGCGCCATGGTAACAATCCTAAGCTAAATATACTTAAACAGTTGAGGAAAATACTCTCGTTAAATAGGGCGGTACTGCAATTTTAGGAAGTTGAAGTTTTAAAGTGTTTGTTAGCTCAGTTATTCTATGATCCCTTATTGTTGTTTTGAGCAACAACAGTTGGCGTGACTTGAAACTTATTAATGAAAACAAGTTATTTCGAACAGCTAGGATTCAATACAGATCACTGTTATTGGATTAAAAGGTAAACTTGTACAATAATTCCCTCTGGAAAAAGGCTCCCCAGTCCACAATATCGCGCACGATAAAACCGCAGTAATTTTATTTCGGAAATCATCCCGAGAAACTCTTATTTACATCCCGAGAAAGCTTATTTAACGCATACGAAATTTATATCTCTTTTGGAATACGTCTAATAAGTTGACATTGTACAGAATGTAAGGTTTTAGTGTGCTTAGTTAAGGACGCGCGTTGTTGATGATGAATGATAACAAACTTCAGCAGACTCCACAATGCGGGTAGCTTATCAACCTTAATAAGAGTTACTGTAACGTTGAAATATATGAGAGAATTCAAATTAAATATAGATACGTATACTTATTCATGCACACGTGCCTGCATACATGCTATAACATGTCTCCTGATTTGTGTCCCCTAATAATTTTTGCTCATCGTTTCCGCCGCGGTTCAGGCAGCGGCCGAAGAAAAACACAGTCATCAACTGAGTGAGCGACCGACCAACCGATCATCGAATTCCAAATTTCAAACGTGCAGGATTATGAAGCGTCGGTACTATTTCCCGAGATAATGATACATTCGAGGTTACCATTGATAGGAGTGACAGGATGGGTAGCGGCAGCAGCAGCAGTCGTCTTGCAGAAGTAACGGCAGAGGCGGCCATCGCGGGCGCAGCAGTCGGATGAAAACTCAACCTAGCACTGAGAGTGGAACAGCAGAGACGACCTGGCGATGGGAGCTTATACCACAGGTATACAGGGAAATAAAAGCGAATGCGAGAGATCGACAGGGAAGAAGAGACAGCATCAGCAGTGAACGAACAAAAGAACGAGTAGAATAGAGAGAGATCGGTGCACCGGTGGCCATGTACTTAGGGTAGCGTAATCGTGCCATCTACATGGAGCGTAGAGTCTTGGTGGGCACTAGTCGTCGTAGCGTTGGGTTCGTGCTGAGTGCGTGCTATAGTGTTGGCCATGTACAGTACCAATACTGTAGACACTGGAGAACTCGGTTGTCTGTGAGATAGTGAATGATGATGGGACAGTGTAGATGATGGTTGTGACGATTCTTGGGGGTAGCAAAAGTGAGAGAAAATGCAGGAAACGTCTAGCTAGCGAGAATTGGTTCTAAGCTAACAACAATCCAGGCACGGCTGCAGCTGTAGCGGGTTAGATTGTCACTACTGCAGGCACCCAAACAGCCTGCGGATGTGAAATGAAACTCCTAACGGATTTCAATGAAAATGCAAAGGATTTAGACAATCCCACCTCTTTCTGCCTGCTCCTGCCTCCTCATCCCCCTTCAACGTACACTCCCTACAACAATGAAATGTACTCATACAGAGACATGCTTAGAAAAAGAGAAACCGAAGTGCCAACACCCCGCGACAAAGAAACGTAACTCTTTGTATAAGACGTTTGGTCAGAATTACGGCTACGAGTAAAATTATGATTATTTATTCTGTTAGACATTTGCGTTTAACATTACATAACGTGCATTGCATGAAAACGACCATAGTTTGTCTCTCCATAGCCAGAACAATCTCGATCAATGTGATGGTGGCCAATATTTTGAACAAGCGTGATTACACCGATCGCAATGTAATTTCTTTTGAATTTTTTCTCCAAAGAATTATTTTGTCTAGTTATTGATTCATGAGTTAGTAGTTCTGCGCGATCAAAGCAACATTCTGCATGGTATCGTTTGCAGATGACGGCGTTCCATAAAAACAGTCAGCCAATTTGTTCAATATTTGGCTGGCCAAGCTTCGATGATTTTTATGGGAATGGACTCTGCTGTTTGGATTCGACACCTTCATGGGTCGACTTCATAGTCAATCGTCTGCCGCTGCTATTTCGGGCCGACTGCTTAACGTGGATGCCTCTGTACGGACACCGCTGCCGCTGCCGCTGCCGCCGTATCCATCCTAATAACCTTATCTTGCTTGCCAAAGCACTCCTATTCGACCGGTCTTTCCTTCTTTATAGTTGATAGTGGCTGCTTGATAAGAACGACGAAGGACCAGCCGAAGCAACGCGGTGCGCCTTGTCTGCTATGGGTCTGGGTCCGTGTGGGAGTAGAAGCAAGGGAAAAGCGAATCCAAAGACTCATAGAAGGTTCAATGGTGCGTGACTTTAGCAATTAAAGACTGCCGCCAGTTTCCATACTATGACGGCAAACCAAAGTTATACGCCCTAACCCTGTAGACCTCGCAACTACCCCCGTGAGCCCCGTGCCCCTAGTGAGGACATTTCCTTCGCTACTTCTTCTCGTTCCTCTGCTGCTTGACTTCGTTCTTCTTGGAAGAGCGAACGAAGCAAAGTAAAGAAGAAACGTCGAAAGATAGTCATTGTACCAAAACTCCGTACAGGCATCTGGTCTCAATACCTCTTTCAGTGACGTTGGCGGACGCCGCCGAAGCAGCTACTTCTGTTGTTGTTACTGAGCTGAAGTCGCTGATCAGACCATTGCCCGCCCTTCCTGGTCGTAGTGTTATGCCCGATCGTCGAAAGGAGGCAGAGTAGACAAAGAAGTAACCGTTGTTGTTGACGACGACAACGATAAGTCCGTTTGTTGTGAAATCCGGCTTGCTTCCTCGGGGGGTTGCGAAGAAGAGGGAGAGAGTGGGGAAAAGCAAGTGCCAGACAACGAACAGAATTAGGAAAAGGAAAT
Organism: Varroa jacobsoni; assembly: GCF_002532875.2. NCBI lineage: Eukaryota > Metazoa > Arthropoda > Arachnida > Mesostigmata > Varroidae > Varroa > Varroa jacobsoni. The sequence goes on from NW_019214499.1 coordinate 56,422, forward strand.
ATTGTGCTTGCCTGAGGACGCGGTGGCGGTGGTGAGCGAAGACGTTAGAGGTAACTAACTATAAAGGAATGAGGCACTGGATGAAGAAAAAGGGAAGGGCGGACAAAACAGGGCGTCCGCGGGACACGCAGCTCAGTAGCAGACCACTTTGATAATTCAGAATCGTAGGACGGCCCGAGCCCTCTTCAGGATTAGATCAACCTCTTGCAGGAGCTCCATCAGCAGGTGCATAGAGCTGAATCGATGGAAAAAGATGAAATGCTGTGGATGGAAAGTCACGCAGAGCCTTCCTGACGTGAACAAGCTTGACAAACCTTTTATAAGAGAAAAAAGAATCGCCAGACCTTAGGGCTGGCTTTGATGGATTCAAGAAAGAAAAGTTAGTACTAGCGCAAGTACTCTCCTACGTAAAGCAACAGGGCCGTTTGCTTTTACAATTGATTCGCCGAATCGATATTACGAAAAAGGTATTAAAGCACAATTTTATTTCCTAACTAGTCATAAATAGAGTTACACAGACAACGTTCAAGGTCACTTCTCTTTGAAACATTTGAAGATCGGAGTAGTCAGTTTGAACCGCATAAACTAGCGCAACGGTAGTACCCAAAGCGAACTGTTAGTTCTGTAGCTCCTTGAGGCTTTTTTGAAGCTTTCTTAGCCTAACGTAAGCACTGTAGTCCATAAGGATAGACGAAACACAAATACGCAATTTGTGTTACGCAGGCGCAGGTACTGGGTTTTCATGATATTAGCCTTCTGGAGCACCCGGAAATGCTCATATAGGCTTAACGAATAGCGTGCTTGCTTTCAGTATCACTGGGATAAAGTTATCTTTTTATCACAAATAGTTCTTTGTTAATTAGCCATCTTAAACAAACCGAAATGAGAACCTCCATGTAACTTGTACATATATGAGTAGATGTATGTAAAGAAAAAAATAACTCCGTACGCGAAATAAGTATAATTCTGAGCTAGCTAGAAGTCCTCACGAATTTACGGTATAGCCTCAGGATTATTCATGTGTACCCTATGGTCCTCTAATGTCGCCATTATATCACACGTCCCTACCTACAGACGTAGCAAAGCTAGATGTTAGTAAAATTTATCGAAGTACAGATAGAACTCAATGGCCTATTATCAAAATAGCTTACTACCTGTAAGTGCCAACTTGTTTATACTACCCTCGTGTGGTTTTAATCTAACCCGTGCCTTTTCACCCTTCTGTTGTAATATATTCGCACACTTCGTTCTCGTTCTTGTGCACGTACATATGAGCAGCAAGAGTAGAGATGGACGGTTAAGTTGACGGACAGATGACAGAACAGCCTGGGGCCTCAATTACTTGTCGACGTTGTAAACCTGTGGAACCATCGGCTGGCGTACTGCAGCTGGTGCTCTTGCTGCTGATAAAGTCCACCGCTCGAGGCTCGCTTTTCGGGTGTTCGTGGGGCAGGTTGGGCCTGCTTGTTCATCGCGGATCTGGGTTCGTCCTTTTTTTTTAGTTTGTACTAGCGCCGTCCTAGCGGTGTTGCTAAGCGCGTGCAGCAGTGGCGAAAATCGAGAACTAAAACGGAAGCAGCAGCGCTGGCGTGAAGCGCTGCTGCCAGTACCGCCGCCGCCGCCGTCGCTTCACTGGAGGCCCAGGACGACCCTGGTAAAGAGATGCGTATGTATTGGGGACAGCGTAGAACAATTTTCAGCCTATTAAACATTGCCTGGGGCCTTTTTAAATTCAAATTATGTCCCAGTCAGTCAAGCGGCTCTGGCTGCGACGCTAGCAGCCGCACCTAGTCGTCGGCTTGCCTTACAGTTGTGCTTCTTCTACGTCGCCACAGAGCTTGTCAGTAGGTGGTCGCGTGGCTGAAGCAGCGGAGTCGTCCTTGTTGTTGGCAGGCCGTGAAAAAGCTGTCTAGAACTGGCATTCAAGGCAGAATGTACAAACGACTAGAATGAGCTAGGGACCACTAAGGCAAAACGAACTTATTAGAGGAGTGGCGCAGATCGGGGCGGTGGCTGCAGCTGTCAGGAGCGGCATTGCCGTCAGTGATGTAGTCGGCACGAAGTCAGTTTGTCGACGCCGGAACGGGTGTTCTTAGCACGCGATCCCTAATGGGCGATGGACGTTACTGTAATGAGCCGTACGCGCGAAGGTACTAATGGTCTACGCCATAGGTAGACTTAACGGGGATTCTGGACTGGCGGGTTTGTGGAGTACCGCATACTGTTAGTTTTCCAGCTTAATGAAAGCTAGAGGAATAACTAAATAAAGAGAGATATGGAATACCCAATAGACGGTGAAGACTATCGTAACGGCGACAAGCGATAGTGCTTGCCCTCGTCAGCGAGAGCAGACTAGACTAGAAAATGTTACTGGCTTAAAAACAGGAAAGAACGAATACTAGAATATAGGGGAGTGCCACTACGCAAACGGCTTTTGAGTGAGGGTCCACAGGCGCGGAAAAGGGGGGCACGACCGATATCATAGTGCTAGTGACGCTGGTTATGAGCACGAGAAAAGACGAACTTGAGATGAGATGATGAGATGGGCGAACTAGTGGCAACCGCTGCTGCTACGGGTGGAGATAGGGCGACAGCTGTTTCAGCACAGCCTGCCCTGTCATATGGATGCTGCCGGTTAAGTTGTTGCCCTCAGGGCATTGGGGGCGTTGCCTACACTCGCTCGTACTCACTTATCACACCGTCTTAGTTATCGGTGCATCTTGGGATTTAGTTTTGACATTCTGATAGATACGATGGCATGTGAATCCTTTATAGTGTCAAGAAAAGTCGTATATATATATGTATATATATATATAAACGCATACACTGCTCATAATTTTCTGGCTACTCTTTCTTTTCATAGTGTTATTGATTGAAAATTCATTTTTAAGCAAAGACGACTTAATATAAGATATTATGAGAAGTATAAAAATATAGCAGGGGTGTAACAGCAATACTTCAGGGAATTTCAGGCGGGTCGACATACGTGGCTTATAGTTTAAGTTGATGGAATTGTTTAGCATGTTAATGCTCGAGAAAACCAAGAACATGAACGAGCCAAGAAAGAGTTACAGGAAAACGTTCTGTAAGTATAAATAAACTTAGTATCAGTTGCGTTACAGTAGTGGTATATGTTGCTGATCAGGAACTTATCGAATGGTACTTAGGTATAGTTTTTAGGGAACTTCGTTAGTAGTAACATTAGAATTCATGGCGTAATTTATTTATACAACAATACAACGCAATATTATGTAAATTTAGCTGGAAGTAGAATGTGATGCGGTATTTTACGTAACATTTTTTCTTGATGATACAGTGATTGGTTTCAGTTGGCCAAAATTACAGTCAATATTAATTCTATTAAATTATTTTCAATGAAGTCTGCGATACGAAATCTTGATGAGAACCTTCGGAACGAATGGATTGGGTAAAGAGGTTCCCCCAGATATTCTGCCAGTTGCTCGTCTTTCTTCGGTTTGATAAAATATTTAGAGCGCCAAACGAACGTTAAGTTAAATGTTTATCGATGTTATTAGTAGAACGGTAATAGCTTTGACCACTTGCTTTAGGAGCAAAAGTTATGAATGATTACATGTAAATTGCAACCGAAATTATAATCCTTCAAATACATTTTCTGTGAAGACTTACACATACATACATATATATATATATATATATATATATGTGAGCATTTCACTGAAAGGACTTTGTATAAGTTAATCAGAACGCATATGAGTGTGACACGTGTGTTTTTTACCTGCTATATTTGAGGTGCTTATATAAATGGTACTATGGCTGAAACGCACATTGTTATTTCCTTAGCAGCGGTAAAATGCCATAATTCCATGTTATGTACACTCCAAGCCTTTTGCACACATAGAAGGTGGCGTACATAGAGTGTTGCACACACAGAGTATGCCAGGTTATAAAAAATGGACTAGCCAAAGTAGTTGCCAGCATATACACCCTTTAGGACAAAACATATCTTTTATTTAAATGTCGCGAATTTGCGTCAGCAGCTATATGACAAGTCCTATTAAACATATATAGCTAAAAGGATTTAACCGCATGTGGTAGATTGACGTGTAAGGATTCGCTTGGCCGGAATCGCTCTTTTCTTTTCATACGAACGACTAAATAATCGGTAAAATTTTTTTTATGACTACTTTTGACTACTAGTGGACTTAAGCTGCTTTTTGAGGCCAAGTTTATGAAGTTTTTGCTATCTAGTGTTTACGGTAATAGCATTTACTGAAGTATAGTTGCACATGCTTGCATGCATAGCGCTAAACTTGCCCTCATTTGGTGTTTTTTTTTTTTTAGCCAACCTAGTGTACAATACAGATGTTTTCAGAATGTCTGTAACATAAGTAGGATCAAAAACGCATACAATAGAAAATCGAGCAAAAAGTGACAAAGTTTTTGCCAAACAAAATGCTTTATTTATGTACGCCTCTTTCCATACTAGGCTCAGTGGTATAGTATAGTTGAGTCCTACTGCTGCTGAATACATTCCTATTTCTGTAGTGGTACTGGTTTTTATCGTCTAGTTCGTGTGCCTTGTGTGTGTAAGACGACCCGGTATGCGAGCCCTGGCCAAAGTGCAAAGTCCGCTGATTTTTCTTCGGCTGTATAGAATCTATTGCTCTCGACGACGCGGCTGGTGCTGTTTCTGCATTTCCTCTAATTTTCCATGCTGTCCTATTATCGGCGCCCATCAATACCATCCCGCCACCCCTTTTTCGTACGCTAGGCCAGCAGGCCCAACCGAAGGACTCGATTCTATTCTTTTTTTAAGCTACGCATGTGGCTTATTTGCACTTCTTTTCTTTATTCGTTTGCTATTGGCCTGCTCGCTTGTGCTTGCGTTTCGGCCACTCTTTAGTTGCTCGCCCGCTACTCGCTCCGCAGGTCGGTGGTTCGAAAATTTTCAATGTGCAACTGCACATTGCCCCGACCCTGCGTCTAGCGGAGCATTGGCAGTACGTATGTTCGTGGTGGGCAAACGAACGGGTCTCTGTCAGTTTGGCCACCGCGTAGACTCTTTAACGCATTGCCGGATACATGCACACTCTTTTTCTTTCTCGAACTTTTTCGGTGCAGCTGTTTGTGTGCAGTGAGTGAAGGAGGTACCGGAGTGTCAGGGCGGCGGATACAATCGGGACGAAACAGAGGACGGAGTACAGAGTGTTTTGCGGCGTACGCTAGTTCAGCAAACAGCAGATTCTCATTTTGCGAAGAGCAAGATGAGGCTGCTGCTGCTGCTGCTGCTGCTCTTCGTTTTCCCTTGCACGCACAACTGAGGCTGATGTCGCCGTACAGTTTTTTGAAAAGAGAGAGTGAAGGAGAAAAAGGGTGGGAGGGGGGCAAGAAAAGCCGACGGATTAGAAGGCACGTTAATAACATGCAAATATCCGAGGAGAAAAGGCTAGAAAGGCTGACTGGGCGGGCGACGCAACTGGGCGGGCGACGCAACTGGGCGACTCATCGGAAAATTGAACAAAAAGTTCGCTTCTTTCGTGGTCTTTCCTGCTCCTTCTCCCTGGTCCCTTCAGTTCTGGGCTCTGTCTCCTCGGATCGGTAGGGATATCTGCGTCTTTGCTATGGATGTGCCTGTAAGCGTGAAATGCACGAGTGTGCGCGCGTTCGCATATATTTATGCATGTATATGCTCCCATAAGTTGGCGTCTTCGAGAGAAAAATAGTAGATTTTCAGGAGACAAATCCGTAGGATGCACCGGTCACATAGATAGTGCGGCAGCGACGACGACGATGAGGATCAAGAGGTGGTAATGGCTCTGTATAAAACAAGCAACGAACCGACTGGTTCGTTGCTTCGGCTAGTTCGTGTGAGCTTCGAGATAGGGCATAGCAGAAACATGACATTTGTGAAGTTCTAATTGCACCGTGTTGACAAGATGCCATTATTGATAACGAAAACGTTGTCCTGGTAGCAGACGATCTGTCGTGGCATTACGGTGGTGCTGAGGGCAGGAATCTGTCTACAGAGAAAGGGCAAGAAGAAACTTTAGGGTTGCGTTTAGCACAGAAATAAGGTGTTGTTAAAGTGATTTTTTTCCGTGTATTTGCTATCTTTTCCAGTCAAATGTTGCCTAGTCTACCCAATTTTTCTTTTCTCGACTTACTTCAATATAAGACCAATTGCGTGACAATATGAGCCAAGTTCGAAGAAGCAATGAAGGAACGATGTTGAGAAAAAAAACTACTTTCCTAGAGTGCATCGTTGAGCCTCGTAAAAACGCTAGAGAAAAGCTAGCGTACAAACTTACATAAACAAATTGTCGATTAGACCACTATCGTACGATTGGTATTCGGATTGTGCAATTAGAATTCAGAGTCGCTTCCCCGATTTAGTATTTATTAAATGACTCCGAATGAATCCGCGTTCGTTTGGTAGTGCGATACCATTTTACTATACACAAAACAGCTATCGAAGGCAGGGCTAACGCTGTTTCACCGTGAGCCGTGCTGTTGTCGGCAAACCTGCCCGCCTTGACCGACAGCCGTATAGTACATCTGAGTCGATACGCCTTGAAGGCACGCTATTGCTGGCGTTGGTTGTTGCCCTCAGGCACCGGAAGCCGGCACACGACAACGAATTTTAGTCACAGAGCGAAAAGGAAGCACCGCATAAGTGACTGATCGGTGAACAGTGGACAACAGAAAGCTCGGAGGCGCCAGGAGACGTCTAGCAACTCGGTTTTACTGACCCTCAACTGATCCTGCAGTGTTCCCTTTTCTGCTGCCGTTGTCGCAGTTTGCCGACTGGTAGCCCGTTGACTAGATGATGGCTGATTTTGTATAGTACAGCAAACGACCGCAGGAATAGGCTAAGCCAGGCCAGACCAGGCCGTGTTAGAGACGCACGTTGTTGTACGGATGCCGACCGGTAAGCAGAGTACCGGGCAAAGGCGACGATACGCAGTGGTGAAAGCGGTGACAGTCATTCTCCTGGTGCTAGTAGTGATGGCGGCGGCAGAGTAGCTTTGCCCGCTGCTATTAATTTGGCTATCCGACCAACCCCAGCCCGCCCGCCCGCCCCCTAGCGGCGTGAGGTTTCTTCAGTTATTGGACAGAGAAGTAGTGGGGGTTGTGTGGGAATTAAGGGATCGATAGGGATGAGAGTTGTACAAAGTGGGATGCGATGGGCATCAATCTGATAAATCGCCTGGTTGGTTGTTCGGTTGCACGGTGTTGGTTGGCCCCAGGACATTCTACAACAACACATTGACATCCTGCTTTTGCCTTCACTGGCTTCATCCACTCGCGACCAATGCGCGCTTCTTCATCTATGTAGGTAGCTTGGCAAGTGGTGCCTATCCTAGGCGCGTTCTGTTCAGTGTAGAGACGATGCCCGACCAAAGATGCTCTAGCTTAGGCAAGATGGTTGAATGAATGACGTTCCCCTTCGATTGGCTTTCTTCGAACAGTGCCAATACGTTACAAAGAAAGCGGGAGCAGCTCGGGCCTCGGGCTCATTATGTAGTGTTTGTTTTTGGCTAAGCATAGATATTAAGATATTCATTTTTGTCCGTTAGTTTGTGAAATACGCGTCGATAGTACATAATATATGAAAAAATTAAACAAATCTTTTTGGATTGGCGTTTAACAGTATGATATATTTACATGGCGTTTGTTTAAAAGAGCTAGGAAATTCGAAATTGAGTTATGTTGGTGCTTTTTCCGTTACGCATATTTTGTGTTCCTATTCCGTCCTTTTGCTCCGCAGTGGTTATGTTAGTAGAGTATGCATGGACCAAATATAGATAACTGTCTTAAAGCTCACATACAGAGTCTGGTGGATAAATATCCTTATAATACATTCATTCTCCTTTCGTCTAGGAGAGCTTGGCAGTTGAATACGTTAGTATATTCTTTATGCCAGCATTACGTAGGCGTGGTATTTGAAAGAAAATATTTAACCGCCAAAGTTAGCTGTCACAATTAAGAGATTTCTATTACACATTACTTAGAAATGAGTTAATAAACTATGCGGTAATCCTGATCAGCATTTTAAATGTGGCTGAAATCAGTCGGATCATTGAGAAAAGTTGTATCGGATTATCGAATACAAAGCTATGATTACCTCGTCTGATGCTCCAGCAACTCCAATGATCAAGTTGGCTTATCCGCCATCTTTGTAAATAATTGTAGGTGGAAATCGCATAAACTCAGCTTTAAGTGGTAGCACTGCTCAAGTTTGAAATTTAATTTGCTTCTGGCTTTCCTTAAAGTGCAAGAATGGTGAGGTGGCCACTCACATGTTCCTAGCAAAAAAACAGGACATCAAAAACAATCAAAGAAAGGCCAGAAACGTTTCTGACATATCTAAGAAAAAAGATCCAACCCGAGTTGGAGTCGTCGAAAATAGCCAAACTATCTTAGAACGAAATGTGATTTTGAAATATTAAAAAGTCATTCTTCTTACTTGATTTTTACGGCGATCCTACAGCAGAGAAAGTAGCATTGCTGGCGCAATGCTTGTCAGGGTGTAGCTATTTTTGAATGGTAGTTCACCATTAAATTAACACAAAATTGCGTTTCTCAGAATAGCTTTTAAATATTAATTTTTGATCTCGAGAAAGAAAGCATCCTATCTTCCATGAAGTTATAAATGGCAGTAGCGCATTCGACGTATCCACGAGACGCTAAGAAACGTTCAAATTGGCCTACTCTTTCTGTGCTCATGACAGAAGCTTCGTCGGAATATCCTAAGTAATTCGTCAAGGATACTATATGGCAGTATTTTTTTATTATATGTTTCTCTTTTTTTTTTTTTTTTTTAGTTATAACACTTTCAAACATCCAATTCAATACTGTATTATTATGTCCTATATTTTACTATCCTTGTCAGGGTACTTTGATTTGGTGGTACTTTCCGCATAGGATTCTGATTCTTTCGTGAACTGATTTCTTTCAGTTGCTCATTTGTTTCCACTTTTTTTGTCACGTTGAACCAAAACGGTCACCGAGCAACTGTTGTCTCGTTGTCGCTTATGACGCGAGGTTACACACTATAGGCCTGACCAAAGCAATGCACATTCAGGTCTTTCCAAGAAACTAAGGCCTCGGGCTCAATTCCACTGCTACCGCCGTCGCCGCCGCCGCCGCATCGGTCACATGCGGAATTTTCCCGCCCGCAGTTCCCTTACCACCCGACTCAGGTTTGTAAAGGCATCTTGCTATTGCTGCATTTGCTTGTTCTCGTCATCATATCCCAAACACAACAAAACGGTCAGGTACGGAGATAGCCGCATGCACACACCCACATCAACCAATGCCAACCACCGAAATGATAAATATTGTCGTAGACAATGTATGCGGCGTTGTTCTTCCCTCAGGCAGTTCGCTCCGACGGTGCCTGCTCATCGAAGGCTCACTGCCGATGGTTGACTCGGTAGCGGCCCAATCATCAACACTGGAGTGCGCCCACCATAGGCAAGCGGCGGACACGGCGTGATCTTTGTTGTTGGTACTACTATCATCAGCATTATTGCCATCATCACGGTCATAGACAACATTGCACCATCGGATTGGCAGCAGATTTAAGCATCATCGGTCGTTGCGGAGACTCATCTGCGCTGCAAAACTATACAATGTCGAGACAACTCAGTAGAGTTCTAGGATTGAGCCACTGCCGCTGCCGTCACTGGTAAGGATCTCTAGCACAGATCTCAGCGGTCTGTGTGTATGAGTGCGCGCGTGCGTGCGTGCGTGCGTGCGTGCGTGTTTCTATGTGCGTGTGGAATAGCCCGTTCGAGTAGTGGTGGTTGTATGTAGACAACTTGGACTTTAAGTCATCATCCTCATCGAGCTCCGCGAAATGAAGCCTGAACTGAATCACCCCCACACATGGCTTACCTCCGCGATGCTAAGCGCCTGCCTCGAAGCGAATGAACGAGCGCTGAAAAAAAGCGATGGTCCGACGAAGCGACCTACCCAGCCTAGTCGGGTTGAGTCATCGATAAACAACAACAACGGCAGGAAAGCGGCAGCGACGGCGGGCCAGGATGAAAATTTCGAGAAGAACCATGGGGAATTCTCTCTTGAACATCGACGCCTGTCGCCCCATCTGCCTTCTCCCCCGGTGGCATTTCTTGCCATTAAAATCGGGCAATATAGTTCAATAAGCGACCAGAGAGGGAGGGTATCGGAAGGGCCGGCCAACGGCCCGATCATTCGTTGGATCTGGGACAAAGAGATTTGGGAGTTAGGCGTTGGGAGTGTCATTTCAAAATGTCGCTCAGGAAACCGCCCCTCCTCAGCCAGTCATCCAGCAGTTGAGTGGAGTTGCCTCAGAGAGTCTACATAGCGTCTATTATTCCCGCTCGACCTCTTCGAAGGCTGTCATTCTCGGGTATACTACACGATAGTGTCTCAGAGGGTAACGTCCGCATCGATGGAAAAGCTCGTTTTAACAAACGATGGGAAACAACTAATTACGTTTATATGGCTTTGCATAGGCTATTCCCGATGAGCATAATAATATACATAGGCAAAAATAAAGAAGCGACAGTAGAATTACGCTGTGTTTATCAAGCTCTTGCAATATTAAAGCCTAGATAAATAGGTGAATATAACGAATACTCGCAAATGTTCAAGTTAACTCTAGTTACACATCTGTTAATGTTAGTCGTCTCTATTCTATTCACATGGCTACGCTGAGCCCATAAGTTGGCAGGACTAAAAAATGTTCATCAATAAGACCCATTTATGGTTACTTACCACTTCCCTTTTCAATGCGTTTGCGTAAAAATTAATGATAAGGCTTATATTTCGACAGGATCTTCGGTAAAATTGACTTAAATGGCATGCTATAACTACTATGCAACGAGCAGCTTTTGTGTCGTCCTATAGAAATTAAAGATCGCTATGAACCTGTATTCCTTCCGAAAATATACCAACAGCCTATCCATCTGGGCTTGGATGAGCGTTAAGTTTTGATGCCCATTTCAATTTTTGCTAAGCGGAAGTTAAAAAGACATTTTCGCCAACAAAAAGTTTAAGCAAATTGCATGCAAACATATAGTAGCTTCGCTCTCGTATCAGCAGCTAAACGGTAATTGCGTATTGCATCGTCATATGCGTATTCAAAAATTGACCGGAAGTACATCCTAATTGTAAAAATCTTCGTCGACGAGGAAAATTTCGTCAACGAAAATATAACGAAAGCATTAGTGATGCCGGCGACGAATGTGTGACTTGATCGTATATACATGGCTAAGGCTGATTTGAGATTATATGTGAGATAGAACTTCATTACAATTAGCCGAACGCTGTTTCTGTTAGTGATGGTAGTAACATCAGAGGCAGAACAACCTAAATCGACTTAAGTATTCGGTGTCTGCGCTCTACAAGCACAAAGATAGCACAACAAGTAGGAAAGCACATGACTTCAACTAGTGTTCTCTAATATCTCTATGGCCAGCTCATGGACGGAGGGCGGGGGAGGTGGTAGGGCTCTCAGAGAAAAGACCTCAGTGAGACTTACCGAAACATAAGGATGCTTCTAGCCAAACTACGCTTGTTGCTTAGCCACAACGAACCCCCTGCGCCGATCAAGTGGTCTGTTAATAAAACAACATGTTCCAATTAGGCCAGTATCGGCATGTCCGATATTGTCCGGTACAATCTTGCCGCTTGACACAGTGGCTAAGACGTGCTGGTCCCTAGAGAGATAGACTCTTAGATTTAAGGCTCGTCGCAAGAAATACAGCAGACAGATAGAGATAACCACAAGAAACGACGAAGTATCTTTGGCCAACACTCGCTTTGACAAACATTACCAATGACTATTTAGCCGATTGCCAATTCGGAAATGCTTGCGATTTCCTGGTTTAAACGTGTAGACTCGTGCAGTCACGAAAGTCAAACTCACTTGTAGCGGACACAGTGTAGACGACCATGCGCACGTGCAAAATATCTCTCAGTCAATCCCAATTGTAGACACTGCTGCCGTATGCTTTGTAGACAGAGCATCGTGGAGCTCATCGGCGTGATCTGCTATCGATTGAAATATCGCGTATCCTAAGTATATAAAATTGTCTACTTTAGAAGGGTGTAACTTTCGTTGTTTAACAATGATAGCATAACTTTGTCGGTGTTACTCGAATGGCAAACATCTATTGCAGTGGTTAAGAAGCCTCGAAAGATAACGTTGTTCTTATTTTGCACAGTCAAGAGCATCGAATTTTACAGTAAAATAAAATACTTATTTTTTAGGAGAATAGGACTGCTTAGTATCGTCTAATTAGTAATTATATAATATCAGGTTGTGCGCTTTTTCAGAATATCGCTAATCACATGGGATACTTTTAACACTGTCGTGCCGTTATTGTTTATGGCGTTCATCCGTGGAAGTAAGGCGAAAAATAAGGCGGAGTGGTAGAGAGGTTTAGGTGGGGAACAGAAGCATCTACGAAGATAATCTACAATGCAGTGTGTGCAAGTAATCGTACCAACGTATACCTTTCGACCGACCCAAATTTCTTCTTTCTCCGTTCAGCGCCGCTTCTTCATCTTCATCATTCCATCGGTCCAGACTAACACGGCTCAGCTCAGGCCACCGGGCCTGGCATCGGGAAGACTTCGCCGATTCCACCTAATCCCACTTCTCCTTTAATTTCTTTCCACGCTAAAGCCTAACGCTGCGTGGTGCAGCCAAACCCTTCGTCGCCCTTCCTTATGGCTTCTTCCCTCTTTTATGCCGTACCAGTAGTTTCTATAGTAGAACCTAAGCTACAGCGGAACTCCCAAAGTCCGAGTTTCCTCGTACCCCTTGACCCCTCTGTGGCATCTCTTTCATCCTTCAGGATACAAGGGGTAAACGGACAGACGAACGAACTCTACAACGCAGAGCGACCGGGAAGCATCCCATCGTTTTACTCGCTAGCAATCCTTCTCTCTCTTGGCTTGTCCACAACTGACGATCGAAAGATCCAACCAACGGACCGACGTTCAGTGCTCGCTACGCTCACTCACTTGGTACAGCTGCCGCCGCCGCCACTCCCACGACAGCCAATGCCGCCGTGGAATGATGAGCACCCTAAGCCTTTAGCGCCTTGGGAAGCGTTTTGCAGATAATTTAAGTTCTCCCGGCGGAGGCGCTCGGTTCGTTCAAGTATCGAGTCCTTTCCCAGCTGCCGCGCCGCCCACAGAGCCATAGCCATCGTAACCGTCGATGCTACCGTCATTAACTGAGTATGCGAGCGACGTCAGCAACGCCGCTGGTCCTTCATTGGCCTCTCTCTTAGCTTCATTTTTGCTTCTCTTCTCACCTTTTTCATTGGTTGAACCGCCGTTCCCGTAAAAAAAACTAAAGCGTCGCGAGCTGGTCGTTTTGCATCGAAAACAAAAAAAAACACTAAGCTAGTCACCAAAGCTGAACTGAAATAACAACCATATTGGTCGTTGTATTGTTGCCAACTCGGATCATCATAACACAGCCTGTAAGAACGCGTTTGACAATACGCACGAGGCACCAGTGAACGAAAACACTAATAGATTAGTTATATATACATATATTATAAAAACGTAGTCTCTAGTACAGGCCTGTAAGGGGAGCTTCACGGACGAATACAAGGCTATCCACATGTTTGCACGCGCATGAGGGTATGTGCACGATTCGTTGTGAGTATAAAAGGCGCCGATCGTGAAGAAAAAGAGCAGAAGCAAAAGGGGGCAAGCTGCGCAGTCTACAATACCAGCGTTAGTCAGCGAGCGTTAAGGAAAAACGCTGATTAGAACAGTTCCATGAAGAATCGCTTCATTCAAGTGGAGAGGAGAAAATGAAAGCCATGTTGAACTTGAAGTTTCAAAGAGGTTCTCATGTGTACCCGCGGTGTTTTTGTTGGGATGGCAACTTGGGGGAAGTACTCTTTAAGCCTTCTTGTCTCTCACAGCAAGCAGCGAACGGACTCGGAACTTGATTTTACAGCTAGTCTTTGTCGTCGTGGTCTTCTACGTAATTCTATATTCTGCTCCATGGCAGTGTCTCTCTAAAATAGCAGATCTTCTACGTAAAAGGGTCGGCCAACGGATACCCGTCCGTTCACTGTGCTGCCAGTTTCCATGCCCGCTAATCCGCGCGGCGTCGTGAAGGTTTCACGACTCCGTGAGCCCCTGCCTTTTAACCGAGCGGCGCTTAGAGTCGCTTCCGTTTGTAGTGGCTGACGTAGCATAGAACGGCGAGAGGGGGAAAAGGTTTAACTCCTCTTAAAGCAAAAAGAGTACTACTTCTTTACGGAGGCGATCTCGAACATAGCCTCCGGGAGGGGAGCAGCATAGTCCTTCTTGTCGCTTTCCTTCCCCAGTTCCCCACCGAAGCTATCCGGCGTAGGGGACGATTTTTCCTACACCGGGCTGTACCGCAGTATTTCTCTGTTGTCGCGACACAATCTAATTTCATTAGAACACTACTACTTAAGATACCTTCTAGCTGGTGGCGTAGCAAGGGCGGTCGCAGTGGTAGGCACTAGGAAAAGTACAAGTAGTAGATGAGGGAAAATAATCCTAGTGCGATTCTCCAGTTTCGTGTGGAAATGTCAGCTTTACTATGAAGAAACCTAGCTTGTGTCCACTCAGCTTTTCATAAGCATTAGCCGTTTCATTAAATTTACCTCAAATGTCAAAGGGCAGAAAACGAATTCTTTCATTTATTTCAGCTTTTTTTTTCAGTGATTTCCTCTAGAAGTATTCTTCTACGTAACAAAGTTATTTGGAAGACGGCCCGTGTTTCTGACACAGTCTTAGATCGTTCGATTATTGGCCATTATAACATTTACTCATAAACAAAGATGTGGCTCATTCTATTCGCCTGTGGATGCAAACGCAATGACGTCGGCCATAATTAGAGGTAAGCGTTCGTTGACATCCTATTGTAGCCTAGAGAAACAGCAGAACGTTTCAATAAATTTATTACTGCCAATAACGAATATATACAACATTGTTTAGTAAGACGATTCCCCATTCTCTGTGAGACTAGGCGTGTAGTAATGGTTCAACTTAATTAAAATAACATTTTATGTTTAATTTTTCAGTTAAGTTTCCGTCATAAGGGATTTATGTAAATAACATTATGGGACTAAAGTTCGGTTGCATTCCTTGCTGTTTGGCATCATCGATTCGTAGGTAGTTCATATCATGTGGTACTATGACGATGCTACGAAAAATTAGAGGATGGGTGGAGTGTAACATTTGAACTGAATGATATTATACTGGACACATCTACCCATGCCTAGAGTTCGAATTTGACGTTCCATTTTTGATAGGACACAGCTTAACTCACGTCGCCCCGGAATCGACCCAGGTTCTACGCCTTGCGAGATTCTATTGAATTAGCCCATTTTTAGTAGGATCACTTCAATGGATGAACAAGGGGAAGATAGGGTTGTTGCACACTTCCATTAAAATTCACTGCGGTACGATTAAGCAGGTCATACGCCCCAATCTAGTGATAATGTTATAATTCTCGAAAATACTTTCCAAATGGAAGCTTGTCTCGAGCCTGGAAATCCTGATACCAGACACCCACACCGTGAGGCGAGCGCTATGAATACGATTGTCGACTACTCCTACACCGACGCACACAACTATTCATAGACACATCTCGTATACTTCAAACATGAGATCTTGTCTGTCTGTTCGACTGCAAGCTTAATCTTAGCAGTACGAGTCAAGTCCCAACCCTGGCCGACCGACTGGCGCTCGATCTGAGCAATTCTGCCGATGCCGTTGCTGTTGAAAATGAGCGCCTGCTCAAGAGACACGAAACAAGCAGAATCAGCGATAGACACAACGAGAAAAAATGAGCGGGTGGGGAAAAAAAGAAGAAACAGACTTAGAGCACAAAACCACGTGAGAGCGCCGCCTGGTCTGTATAATTGTAGGACAAAAAAGTGACTCACATTTGGCCAGTACAGCCTCACTCCTTGTCGCAGTAGCAGCGACGGTGGCGGTGGAGGCAGCAGCAGAACACAGGTTCCCATTAACAATACTACTGCTATAGCTCCAGTGCGGTCGTACATACTATGCTTTCATTTGAACTTGTGTCTTCGCGAGATGCGACGTCATCAGAGACGAAGGAGGGTTTTGTCTAAGGTGCAATTTTGCTTCCATGATTCAGCAGCTGCCGCCGCACAAGTGTCAGGCAATTCTCATTGCTCCGTCGGTTCACGGCCTAGACGACTTACTTTACTGTACGCATTGCACTGAACCACGCGCGTGTTGGTAGAGCTAGCAGTATATGTAGCGCACGAAACACCACTAGCAGTAGCAGCAGTTATACTGCAACCATCATTGGCACAGCGAGCGGGAATGGGCGCGGGCACCAAAATCCGACAGGCGGCCGCCGCCGCCGCCGCCACCACCACAAAGACGGCGACTACAGTAGCAGCTAATCTACAAATCCTTGGAATAAGGGTTAACGATGCATGTTCCATTCACCCCCGACTGAGACTACAACTAGTAATAGACCTGGCGTAGGCTCCAGCTACAAAACCCTTCCTCTTCCCACTTGGCCTTCTGTTCCGTCCGAACCTCGAGGAGTATCCAAGGATTGCCACCTCTATTCGGGCATCACCTCTTCTCCGTTATATCTTATATAATGTAAGCTATATAACCATCATAAATTTTTCCCGCGCCTTTCATTTCCCTTCTCGTCTGCTTACACTTCTTCTTTTTCAACTCTCGCTGTAGACAACAGATATATGGCTAGGTGAGTAGGTTGGCGAGAGCTCGACCTTTTTTTGCTAGTTTTCCCCTACTCCCCATCATCACCCCCGTCCTATTTTAGCCCTTTCGCGTTCTCCACTCCCACAGACACCCCCTTTTCCTGACTTTGCCCTAGTTCCATTGCGGCGGCAGCATCAACGGTGACGACGACCTTTTTGTGGGGGGTGGATTTTAAGTGTAAAGAAACCAGAAAAAGACAGCGAGCTGAGCCACGACGGAGCGAAGCAGTCACTCTGTCTACAAGGTTGCAGTACCAGTGTGAAGAAAAGCAATTCCGACAAAAAAAAAGCAGGAAAAAAGGCGAAAGGCTGTTCGGCGTCTGGCGACTTCGACGCTATTGCGGCAAGTCTGTAGCGGGGGTGGCTGTTAGCCAGTTGGGTTCGGAGCAACGGGGAGAGACTCATAGCACCACCAGACCTCTGTTGGAGAGAAGGCCAAAAAGGAAGTTGCGTCTTGTGGGTTTCTGTGCGACTTCACATAAGTGTCTGTGTATTTGAGTACGTCTGTATGTGTGGGTGCGCGTGTAAAAAAAACTTCTTGTCGCTTCGACGATAGCTCACCGGGCTGCTGCTGCGTGATCAGAACGACGCTGGTTAAAATTTGTCTCAAGGAAGTCATTTGTCATTGAAGCTTGAATCGGCAAAAAGGGGTGGGGGTTAAGGGGACAGGATATCTCGAGAGGTTTGTTGGAGATGATAACATATTTCACCGTCGAGACAGATGGGGAAGCGGCTGCAGAAGGAGCTGAGGGCATAGAGAATATACTGCGGCAGAATGAAGGACTTCGCAGGGGTTATGAGTAGTAGATACTAGCCCATGCCATTAGAAGCGGTGGAGGAAAGGGCACGAGGATAAAGATGAAAAAAAGACGACGACGACGACGACGACGATGAACTGAAGACTGGCTGACTACTCCTTGGAGTGTTTCACTCTCCTTGATGAACATTGCGCTGAGTTGATCGTCCCCATCATCATCATCATCGCAATCATTCGCGAGATCATCATGATCAGTAGAAGTAGTAGGAACGGCGGCGACAGCGCCAATCGTAAGCGGAATTCCTGGTATGGGGTAATCCATTGAACGAACTCCATTCCTATCTCGTCAGCTAGATAATACCATCTAAATTTAGCCAAATTCAACCAGTTTTATACATCAGCCTTTCTGACTTACAATGCCGATAGAACTTGAGTGCCCAAAATAATGCTAGCGAAGGTTCCCTGCATGCGTTTTTTTCCTGAATTTATTCCACCCATGGAATCATCGCATGAGTATATAGATGTAATTCAAAATAATTACTTTGAAACTGCTAAAGATCGATATGTGTGTACGTGTGGTAAGTTTTCGAGGACATTATCCAAAGAATTTCATCGAATGACAGCCAGACAGAAGTTGAGTCGAACTTCGAGCGAGAGGGCTATCTTCTAATTGGTACTTGTTAATACTTGGGCTAATGGCCTGCATACTGCATGATTAAGCTAAGTCGTAATCCTAGATTTTTTTTGGCCGTTTTACAGGCCTAAGCATTTGTTATCCGTCGCTTTTGATCAGACATGGTCCAAAAAAGCGATTATGTACTTATGCGTGGGTTGCAAAAACTGCAAATCTCAGTCTAAATATTTGCGCTGGTACCCCGTGCGCATTCGAGCTCGCTTTTTGCACTCTTGCTTCAGGCAAACGGAGAGGTACACAAACACGACTACTACCATTACATTAAATTTCAACACCGCGACCTAACGAGTCTCAAAGAGTTAGCCGGCCGCTTATGGCTCACGACTTCAGCATAAAAATGGTTCCTGTCATAGACAGGAGCTCAGCACGGGCAAGTTGAGCGGCAGAACACGGAGTCATTCATTTGTACTCGAATAGACAGGCAGGCGTTCTATATGTCTAATTTATACACTTGTCGATTTGCTGTGTGGTCCCAGCCCATCCGGGTCGAGACAATGAAGTGGGTGCGGCCCTACAGGCGACGAGGTCTTAACTCGCGCAATCTGTCACCACAATTTTCAACCTCGCTCGATAACGCGATATAGAAGTTGAGAGAAATTATTCATTTCGTGTTAACACTCTTCTGATAGGGAACAAACCTAAAATAAGTGCTCAGTAAATAAAATAATAATCCCTTTATCTGCCTGATACTTCGATTGATGATGATACGATTCTAAACAAAAAAAAATGGCAATATCTAAATTTAAAAAAATGGTAAATACATACCCGGATTGTCTATCGAGAAAAACGATTTCACGCTCGAATGTCCAGTGCTGCTACTAGGTATCAGTTCGAGCAATAAACAAAGCTCGTTCACGCCCGGTCTCGGACCTAGACCACTTAACGTATCTCTAAATTCACTAGGTTATCATGACTCCATCACCTGTCTGATGTGGAACAGGCAGTCTCAATATCTGCAGGGTGGACCTAAGTGTTTAGAGAACAAAGAAAAGGGTAAATAGCCTAGGACCTATTGCTGATAATACCCGACAAATGACCACATTATGTATATATACTCCTCGGTAAACAACGGTTTGCAGTCCATTATAATTGGCACGATACATTCTATCTGAGCACAAGCAAACAGCACAGATAGTGTGTTGTTTTTTAAAGCAAATGTTTCATAATGCCAATAACCGACACACGTTTGACAGTAGTAAGCAGAGTTTATACAATCGACTAATGAAACAATTATATTGATCATGGTCGTAATGCTTTCAAATCTGTGGAAGAGCCTTGGTCAGTTGATTTGCCTATAGTGGTTCATTTTCATTAAGGGTATAGCTATTACGTTTCCTTAGATCCTACTGCTACAGAGGATTTTATACTGTTTTTATGCTTCGCGGTTATTATTTACAGAAAAGTATTTTGTTATTATGTAATTAGTCTTCGTTTTTCGCAGGATCAGTGAATCAATATCAGCTCTTAACGTTTTGATGTTCAGACGCCCCCGGTACAAGAACAAGCCTCACAGTCGTTAAATATTATCGAGGACAAATCGCTACGGGTAGCTAAATTGCATTCAGCCACCTTCATTTTCTGAGTCTATTCAACATCCACTGTTGGCTTGAAGTTCAAATGTTGTGTTCTCTAGTGAAGTTCTATGCAAAACAAGTATTTGGCAATTATTCGTCACAAAAAATCTTTCTCGAGTCGCAGGAAACGAAAACTGATGCTTTTCTAATTCGCAGGTCTGTGCTTTTGTCTGCCGATGCTGTTGTCTCTCGCCAGGCATCGTCATCGCACATTTCGCTGGGTTCGGCCGCTTAGCTTTCTATGATGGGAGCATAGCAGCGGCAACCGCTTTCTTTCTTGGCGCCGGTTGAGAAGTTTAGCTTGTTGGGCAGTGTTGTTGGGGTGTTGGCCAAAGTAGGGGCTCATGAAGGAGATGCTAGAAAAGACAGGGGGTCTAGTATCTGCTACTGCCCTTCTTTAGAAAACACCGCCTGGACTACGGGAAACTGTAGAGCACAACACACCCTTGGCACGATGTGCTTGTCTGCTAGCACCCTCAGCGCAACCCTCACCAATAGGTTTTTCTCGTAGGCGGCACACTACTAGAATCCCTCAACTGTACCTCAACCCCAGCTCCGCAGGTACAGTAGATAGGTCATAGTAGTACTAGCGATAGTACAGGCAGAGCCCGTCTCCGTTAGTTGGGGGAGGCGAGGAATTAGTTTCGAAGAAGGAGACAGCCTGAGTTGAGACAGGCAGGAAAAGAAGCCGTACAGCCGGCCTACCGGATAGCCCCACAAGCAAGCTGGGGTGAGTCAAATTTTAAACTTAAAATGAACTTGAAGCCATCCTGGCCACAGCCTCCTGGCCACCCCTGGGGACACTCATCCGCAATACACCTTCCCTCAACTCCCCATCAGACCGTTTTTACCTACCCCCCCCCCCTGGCCCCCCGCTGCAAAGTCTCTTGGGGAAAGCGATGGACCGGTCGGGTCATGGAGGGCTCACAAGCCCACAACAAAAAAATAGCCGTCATGGATGCGATACTGCAGCCGAGAGCTGCTGCTCCACTCGATGGTAGTACAGCATACTTTGCAATGAAAGTAAATCGAAGCCATTGCAACCAACGCAGTGCTTACATTTAAAAATACTCTGAACGGATACTCAGGGTGTACGCAGGCGCTAAGGACAACAACTAGGCTTCATTTTTTTTTAAAGGAAATTTTAAATATGCTGCGATAGGTGCGTTAATTGATCCTTTCTAAACTTTCGGCGCATTGTACGACATTTAAACAAACGATGATCCGAATAATAAATATAAACACGAGTCACGATGTCTTGTGGTAACAAAAAGGTAAAGGTGGACGAGTTTGGCTTCTTATATTACTGGTCTGTTAGATCTGGCAGAAAATGATGCCACTTAATCGGCCCTAACTTAAATGTCAATGAATATTACATATTTATTGTTATGCCACACACGATTTCATGGCCCGATACTATTTAGTGTTCACTATAAAAATTCTATCGAATAAAAAAAGCGTACATGGAGACTTGATCATGCCATTGATTCTCAGCAATATTAATCCCAAAGGAAATAAGCTGTTTCACATTTCTAGGATAGGTTGTGTGTAAAATAATGTGTTTATATTGCATGTCTAGGTCGCTTTTCTAGACTAGGGTCCTATTTTTTACGTAGCCCATAACTACAATTGGGCATTGTATTAAGGGTACCAGAAGTGAATCTAAGTAGCAGCATATCTAAGTATCTAAAGTACGTTGCTATTAGAAAATTATACATTATCACCATATAATGACGAAAAGCACGAATATTCTAACGGCCTATAGTCGTTCAGCGCTAGGTCTATACTTAACGTTTGCAAACTGACTTAGGTTTTATTTTCAATATCCGCCAAAGGAATATACGAGGTGGCGTTTTCGGCAATGCATTCATTCAAACTCGCATGCTCCTTCTATACAAATATAACAAATTTGCATAACTTTTACTGAAAAAGGGTTGAATGAACGAATTTCTTGCAACGTTTCATGGACAAGACATTGATCTTTTCTGGCCAAAATTTCTTAGAACGGATTTATGCGAAATAAATAAGGAGTCTATGTGGTCAATATGGTAATACGTGACCGAAAAACACGTTTTCCAATCGTATTTATATAGCTTTCCTTTTACCCTTCTAGTAAACAACTGAAACTAGTATCACCTAACATCTTCTATTCTATCAATTGTCAAATATATCTCACATAATATTATTGGTCTGATCAATCATCGCCTAAACAAATCTCTGTTAGATTAGTATATCGAAATACTAAGTTCGTAGGGGCTGGACCAAAGCCAGCTAGGCATTATTGCCTATGAGGTCATCGTTTCACTGAGGGACGGATGATGCTGCCGCATATCTTCTTTGCCACCGCATCTCAACTGAGCTAGTTGTTCGTTTTCACAGTGTCGCAACTTTAGCTTAGTCATGCCGTCCTCGGTTTGTCGTCGGGTCCGTTTTGCATGACGGCCATCATCATGATCGTTTTCACCTGTAGCGGTTCTGCTTTGTCAAGCTTTCTCTGTTCTTCAAGGGGCAGCCCACGCCTGGCGCATTTTTCCCCTCATCGCCTCATCGTCTCTGCATATCGGCTACCCACTCAAATGCCCGTAGCCATTGCCACCCCCCCCCTCCCTCGCCGCTAGCTGACTCACTACGCGACTGTGTACTGCGATACTCAAGGGCGACCCCTAGCCAAGCCAACCGGGCTAAGCAAAGGAAATATTGGACGGGGCGCAATACCTATGCATTGCCCATATACAACAGCACAATGGAGCTGCAACAGCAGCGCTCTCGTCAGCGTTGTCGTAGCATTCGTCGTCGTCGTCGTCGTCATCGTCTTCTTTCTGCATGCAACAAAATCTGACCCAACTCGTGATCGTTCGCAACCTTTTCTGTGTCGACCGCCCTTTTCACCCAAATTCCTGTTGCACCCCACACCCAAACCCCCGACTTGCCCTGCTCCCCGAGCTGGCCAACGTGCGGCCATTAAAAATCCTTGTCCGCTTGATGCTGCTTACGGCTGCCGGCTCACTGCCACCCCCGTTTGCTCTTTGCCAACGCAAAAGACCGACCAGCAACCAACCGCGCCCCCGATCCTCGTCCTCCCTTTATTCACGCCGAAGGG
The DNA here is from genome assembly GCF_002532875.2 of Varroa jacobsoni. NCBI lineage: Eukaryota > Metazoa > Arthropoda > Arachnida > Mesostigmata > Varroidae > Varroa > Varroa jacobsoni. Next base: position 79,298 of record NW_019214499.1, read on the forward strand.
CTGCTCCACAGAAACCATGCTTTTGTGGTAGAAACGCTGCTGAATTTGTCAGAGGTACATAGCTTAGCCTAGCAAGCGCTGCTTCGAAGCGTCACGATGGTGGTAGTAGGATCCCGTCACCGCTTTACTGCGTTTCTTTAGTATATGGATAGCGCACACAGCTGCAGTTACCCACTAGGTAGAGTGGTATGGAGAGCAAGTACAACAATTCAGCCATAGTCATTGGCGATAGCTCACCCTCTACCCCGATGTATTCCAGTCTGCTATCCGCTTGAGCCTGCTGCACTACCCCCTCTGTTATTCAGCTCTGGCTGTCGTTCTACCCGTCGTTTCCCTTTATCGACCCCCATCAAACCCATAGCGAGTTCAGACAGAGGAAGGGGGGTTGCACCTCTTAGTAGAGCGGCCCTTCCCGCGAGAACAACAAGGCCTAATATTTTTTAATGCTCCCCTCCTGACATCCCGACCCGAAAAGTAGCCCAATGTCTACCAGACCTGAAAAAAAATGCCTACCAGACCAAAGCATCGTGTAGGCCGACTGACATTCCTGTATCGGCTGGTTCAGCAACGGCAGCAGTAGCTTCGCCGTGATCAAGAGAGGCACGCCTAATATCATTGGTTGGCTGCAAGCAGAACTCTCGTCGAACCGTTCGAGGTTATTTTGGCTGCTGCTGAAATAACCCCACAAGCTGCCACAGCCCCAGCCCCAGCTAAGCTGCCATTAGAAAGCCGAAGCTGTTAGATCTCATTTGAGTTCCTTCTCAAAGAAATAGGAGATAGGAGAGGCTACCATTCACGCCGGTGTACTCCATTAGAAATCTGTGCTTACACCCAGACTTGTATTTCATATACATCAGTAACAATAATAATAATAAAAACAGCAACAACAATTAAGATTTCAACACGTGACCTGCCTTTTCCTTAGCAAACTTAACTTGGTTAAAAAGAATATACAAACGGAACCGGACACAGGTGCGATAGCATACGAATTCATAAGTTTCTTAATGCGTCTTATAATATCCAACACGGCGTACATAGAAAAATAATAGTTTTAATACGTTTTGCACGGATGTCCATAGATTCTGTGTGCAGTAGTTTTTTCCATTTCCATAAACTATGATTTTCCTAAATTGAAATCAAACTGGTATTTCTGCCATGCAGCCGTTATAGATTTGCTAACTGCGTACCAAGGTGTAGATCATATAACTAGATAACGTATAACTAGATGAGTTTTTATAAAGTGGCCCCCAATTATATAACTGACATCAAGAGACGCAATGCCCTTTTTCAAAGAATACTTAAGATATTGTCGAACAAAAGCGACAATGATAAATTTTTCTCTGCAGACTGATCTCTGCAGAAACAGCTTAACTGAAGTACTGCAGACAAAAACGACAACGTTCTGGTTTACCAAATAACTCGCATATAAAGAATTCATAAATAAATAGATATTAGCAAATTAGTCAGAGAGGCGTATGGGTTACAGACGAACTTGTCACGGCTATCGGCCTGTGGGGTATAAACTACCACTCCTGTGTTTCCGAAAGAAGGTTACCGTCTTTCAATACGTTATTATGCTTCCTTTTTAGATGATCAGACGTGTCCTGTAATGTATGTCATTGGCGGGTCTGGAACCAAAAACCCTTGGCATTTTCAGCCATTCAAAGTACAGTGTTGCTAATGCGTTGTTATGCATAATTGCAAAGAAGACCCTCAATAAACTTTCTTCATCCACACGTAATTTGCTATGACATCTAAATTTTCTGTTTCTTCTATTATCAGCATCGCCATCATTATCGATACTACCAGTTGACAACCTCAACAAGGAGCACTTCTTTACGGGATGGTTCTTCTTCGGTTAATTGATGTGTCTAACCAGATGCTGTAAAGTTAGTCATCCGATCATCTTCAATAATAATAATGCAGAGTTAAATCGACGTTCAAGTTAAGAAAGCAGCTTAAAACAGGAAAAACGACTGATGCCGTAAGTTACTTCTGTACACGCTTTGATTTGTTATGAGAGTGCTCCTAACACTACTACTAATAAAAGTCGATGGATATACGCGTGCATCCAACGTTATCAGTTGCTAATTATCTACTATTTTCCCCACTCCTTCGTCCCTACGGCGGGGATCTCTTGTTGATCTAAGGACAATCTAGACTATTAACGTTTTACTCGCTATTTTTGAGCAGCACGACCTTTATTCTACATAAGAGGGCCCCGCCTCCTGAAAGCAAAGTTAATTTTAATTGGGGCTGAACTAAGGGCGGAGTCTCAAAGGCGTCCCGCTTAACTGCAAGCCTGTCGGTCCTCTGGTCTCGAACGAGGAAGACCTCTGGCCGCAATATACGGGTTGATAGGAAAGAAGGAACAAAAAACTGACGAAGGAGCGAGCATAGGGCGGTGCAAGGGCGTTCGTGGTCGACCCTAGACACCGACAAAGAAGGAGCCAGTCGACTCAGCCGACGAAGCGGGCCGCTGCCAACCACATTGCAATGATGACGAATAGACCAGACACTGGCGGAAAATCACGATATGCGCAAAAAGCTATGAGCAGCCGGGTGAAAAGTACGGGGACAAAGGTAGGGTTGAAAGATTTGATAGTTAGAACGACACTGCGATCTAGCAACAACGAAAAGCTACTACTCGAAGCTAAAATAAGAGAAAACAAGAGACGGTGTCGTAACGAGGATCGTGCTTCCGAGCGCCGACTTACTTCCTGATTGGTTGGCAGGGTACGCTTTCAGAACTGTTGCTCAGAACCGGCTTTTTAAGCAGCGCCAGTGATGGTCGTAGCGGACGGCCGACCGCTGATGGAACAGTACAAGATATTCTGGGAAAGAGTAGACAACAGACGGGGCCTGTGACGAAAGGACAGGCGAACTCGCTAGAACAGAATGGATTATTCCAATGCGAAATGAAAGGAATAAAAACAGGCTGAAGAGCTTTTGTCGTTACTGCAAAAAGGTGCACCGAAGTAAAGGTGGCGAGAAAATGGAAAGAGCCGATGGACGAAGTTCGGCAGCTGGGTCGGAAAATGGCGACGAGCTAGATAGCTATCAAACAGATGGATGGACCTTGACTATAGCTGGCAGAAAAGAAGGGATGTAGGAGCGGAACGGAGGAAGACAACGAGCCGACCGAGCTGAATAATCAGAAGAAAAAAAAATAAAAATCACCCGAATCGTATGCGTAGACAAATCATATATTCAGAAATCGTTGTCCGATTAAGGAACAAAACTACGCGCACGACGGAAAGCAGAGTTTAATTGTAATCCAATAAAAAAGATGGTTCATAGTGAGATATCTACGTAACTAAAATTTGGACAACTGGCACTCTCTAAAGTCTATAGAATAATGATTTTCGGTGTTATAACTTAATTAGTTCTTCGTGAGAAACACCAATACGTGATTGGTAACATCATCTGTTAGGGCATATACAAATCTGCAAAGCTACAACCTGTAGCTGATATTCATTTTAGTTAATCTCGCTAGACGTATACAGACAAAAACTTCACGCCTGGGAGCCAGTCTGATTCCATAACTAAATAATAACTGAGAACAAGTTCTTCAATGCAGTTAGATTCTATCGAGCCTACCTAAAACACGTGGGCTTGCAAAAGATGCATATCCTTAGAAGGAGAGAACTTTGCAGTACACTACCTCATGGTCCCCCTGTTTATGCTGAGAGTTATTGATCGGCAATAGTCGTCTTCGGGATCTTATTCGAAAAATCGAGTAGTGATAGGTCAATAGTTTATTTATACTTTACTTTTCTTTAAAATCAGGCTAATTTTCGTACAACTGCCAAATGAAAACCTCGACGATTTTAAATGCGTCGGAAATTACAATGCTTCAAGGTTTTGTAACATGGCCAAATTATATGAGGTCTATAATAGCCTTATCGATTTGTTTCCATTGTTCGTTATAACAGAAATAGAACAAGATTAGTAAGAGCTCTGCTCTTCGCCTTGTGCATGCTGTGCAGAAGAAACTGACAACTTTAAATAAAAGAAAAATGTTTAATGAAATGAAAAAGAGTTTCCTCATCACCGCAACAACAACAGATAACAGCTGTGTGTGTTTTACAGTGACGCTACACACAGGTCATCCGCAATTTTTCGTGTCCTTTAAGGTGACGCATACCATTCCTTGATAATGTCGCTTAGCCAGAGATCATAACACAGGTTGCTGGCCGGTCCAGGCGCTCATAATTGAGGACAACTGGCAGACAGGAAAGGGTTAACTTAGCACTAGCACATATAACCGATAAAGGGGTTGGCCTATCACGAAGATAGCGAACGCAAGAAGCTAAATATCGCCATAGCAGACAAAGTGAGCTCAGCCTATTCCACCGCACCGGCTTGCAATGGATAAGAAGGGAGGGGTGAATATTCTAATTAATGGACCAAAGGGACTCGTCTGCTCGCCATTTCGAGCGACCGAAGCGAGCTCGACCCACCTAAGCCACACATGGGACACGGCGGAGGGACCCAACCCAGAGCAATCAGCACAAAAAAAGAGGTGGGGCCTATGATCTCAGCCAACAGCAGCGTGTTGTTTGAAATGCATTAGCGACTAGGTCGTGCTGCTATGTAAGCCGATAACAATAATCTCAGAAATCATAATGCTAGTTGGAACTGCTAATGGTCGTTGCAAGCTATCACTCCCTGATTCGGTTTGAAACTGATGACACTGCCACCACGCTCTGCCCCTGTCCGGAACGTCTCAAAGCATCGTGCCCGTTGGTCATCATTATTTTTTTTACGCTTGATGGAATGCCCGGCAAATATTTCTTACTTCATTTACGGCTGGCCTGGGTGAAACTGTCAGTTTAACGTGTACCTAAGCTTTGCCATTGTCGCCATGTCTGCTGTTCACAAATATGCGGGCCGCAGTCCTGAACAAAGTGTAATTTTTCGTCGCTATAGTACAAGTCATAAACAGCCATACACAGGGAACCTATGTTACGAGGGCAAAAATGATGAAGACTGCTAGACGCGCAGAGATGACTTTCGTCTCTGATTTAAGAAGTGGGTCTTAGAAAAGGTAGCATCTTGCCTTTTGCTCAATCTCAGTGGTTCTCGTAGCTTTCTCGTCAGCGGATTGGAACGACACGATGTTGTCATCCCACTTTCGCTTAGTTTTTCTTCTTTTCCTCACCTCTTCCTGCTTGTCCTTTGATTTTCCTCGCCATGACCCTGCGATGACAGTAGCTTGTAGCGATTTGCTGGGGCACATTGCAGCCATAGTGGACAAACGATTCGAGCTAACAAACTCCAAGTGTAACAAACACACGGCGGGTGCAAATGGCGAAAACTGGGAGGCGAACCAGGAGAATCCCGCGCGAAAAGAACACACGCAAAGGCTCCAGCAATGACTCCGACGATGGCGTAGCGCAGACACATCATGGCGTCGCTGATGCTGCTGCCTGCACAGCCGTTGATGTTTGATGTTCATCATGACGATGACGACGACTATGACGAGGATATTAATGATTTTTGCTCCATTTTTGGGGAGTCTGGGAATGAGAGACGGCTGGTGGACAGATGCGGGACAGCGGGAGGAGGGGATAGGCGAAAAAGCGACGAGGGGGGATCTGAGTAAGCGACTTTTTGTATGTCGACAAAGCTCTATTTTACCTCAGTGTTCCTTTTATTTTCGCTTGGCCTGCTCCTCCCTTTTTCGCGTTGGCTGTTATTTCACTAAGCTGATGTAGATACAGATATCAACACTGTTGGTGTAGTTGCCCCTGCTGTTGCTATTGGGGTTGCCCCTCGGCGGTTCGGCGCAGTGCCTGCCAACGCAACCGACTCTGAGCTCCCGGCTCTTCTCAGCAAACTAGCTAAGCATATAGCAGGTTAGTACTGGCCGATCACATTGTACGATGACGGTTAGACTATGGAAGGTTTTCCGTTGAAGCCGCCTCACGGCTGCGGATCTGTGATCAGTGCTAGTGGTGATAATGATGAAGCTGGCGATGACGATCACCTCAATCAGGAACTTTGGTCTAGTGCTGGCCAACGATCACTCCTGACTGCCCGCTGAACTTGAGGTAGCAGGTTTGCAGCGGCGGTCGAGGTGGCAGTGGTGGCGGCGCTGGTGCGCTGGAATGGGGCAAGTGATGCAGCGGCAGGAAAGAAATTGAAAGGAAGATAGGGAAAAATCAGTTGCGGGACACGACAGAGTAGCAGAAAAGTAGCGAGAATGATGGAAGAACGAAAAAAGTAGCGAAATAGAGGGCAAGATGGCAAAAATCACTCTCATAGAAAAAGGACGTAGGGTAAAGTGGACGAGTCAGTGTAGGTTTGATGTGTTGAAGAAACATTAGAGAGTCCACAAGGGTGGAAACAATGTCCGACCTCAGTCGTCTACATCCAGTCCGGTGTTCATCGGTCGGTCAGCGAGGAGACCCAGGGGTAGAGCAGCATAGCAACCGCTAGCATAAAGCCGACGCTTGGGTAGGCTGCTAGGATCTAGCAGTCCATCTGCCAAACCAAGGGAATTGATAGGGGGAGTGGGCGATTAGGCGGTACACCTCCATGGGATTGACGGGCTGGATGCGATCAGCCGTTTCTTTGATGGGGAGGTTTTCATTAGAGAAAACTACTAGTTTAGTCTGACGTACAGGCGTTGATTGTGTAAAATGCTTGAACAGAAAGTCAAATGCACAAAAAAGCCATAAACACTCTAACTCAATCACAATGACACACGTCAACAGCAACAACGATATTTTAAAAAAAAAACTTCTCCTTTCTACGTCTTGACGAAAATATCGGCCGAGATTGACGTATGCGTGTATTGGCCCAGTATTTTCAATTACATTAGGAATCTTTTAAAAGGAGCCTTCTAATATATTGCTGGTTTACCTGAGCTTACAGCCATTAATGGCAAACCAAGTTTGCTGAATTATTCCTTTTGTTTCGCCTTGAACCTCCAAGAGTACCACCTGCAAATCACGAACATCTGAGTGACTCTCATACCCGAAGAAGAGCCATGATAGCGAAATGATACAGGGAGAACCTCTGCGATTTCATTGCAATCACGATAAACTGTTTTCACATATTCTAATGATTTCGATTGGGTCGCTCCTTAGAAAAGCCATTTCAGTCTATGCAAAAATGTTAAGCGATGATTGTAAAAGGGAACTTCCAAATAGTTTTAGTAAATTAACTTATACAGAACTTTGTCAGCCGCGGCTTTAACAGTGTCGACATTATTTAGTAATGATTCACTTAATATGCATGCTTCAGTAGAGAAGCATTTGACAAATCGGGGGAACATTGACCTTTAGCTATCAGCTAGTGCTTTGATTGCTATTTACGTATAGTAAGATCGAGAGTATAAAATAGTTCGGTGTGGACAGAACGTGGCCTCGGCGCAATTGCCTTGCTTCAGGAACAGAACGAGTGCGGGATTCCCTAATGTTCCTGTTGCAGATGGCCAAAATACATTCGTTGGAGTCGTCGGTGGATGCCGCTCCTATGCGGATCAGGCGTTCTCTGCTGGGCATTCTGCCACCCAGGAGCCGGGGCAGTTTAGTTTGTCGCTGCTGTCCCTGCTGCCGACGCCGTCGTGGCTGGTTTTTGCTAAGTGACAAGTTATTAAAAGCGCTTGTTCTAAATGAATGGTTGCCATGGCGACCAGCAACTGGGCAAAGAAAGGGGAAATGGGCGTGGTGGCCAGACTGGGGGGAATGGGGCCCTTAATAGATCTCGAGAAATGAGTGTTCTTTGCCTTTGGCGGTTTAGAGTGGTCGTCCTTCTTGGGCGTTGTTCTTACTCAGGTCCATTTTACGGTATACTTGAACGATATAGGTGCATCTACGGAACAATATCACACAAGGACGAGGGTTGAATACAAACGGGCCTAAATAGTGTTAACAATAATAAAAAGCAATAAGGTTTTCACATCGTCTAGTTTGCTTGCGGAAAGACTCATGCGTATTTATTTAATGCATTTTTCTTACTCGCTATCTTTGAGCAGTAAGATAACTGAGCCACCTGACTGTACCCTTCTAATATATATTTAGAAGTGGCAGATACAGTATGTGTTGAGACTATTGCTCGGTAGACTATGAGATAGATGGAAGAATGTAAGTTTTTATCAACGCGTAAGCCTATTAAAATCCGATAGTCTAATAACTGAGTAAATGTTCCATCTTTACTTTTCTCTGGTGTCAACAAGAGCCAACAATTGTTCGTAAGCATTAGAATTTAAGGAGCTGCTAGCGCTTGACAAGGTTGCAACAGTGGCAGCGTGGTCGTGGCAAACGGCTTCTCATCAAGCGGTGTCGCCGTTTGGACTCTCCTCCGCTGTCACTGTGGCTGCCCCGCTGAAGGAAACAGGGCAGGCTACAGGGACTCTGTGGAGAACAGGCACAATTCGAAACGAGAGGAGGTTGCTGCGCCAGTCCTAAGGGAAGCAATTAAGCCGGTAGCAGAAGCCGACTGCAGTGGCAGCAGAAGCACAGAGCCGCGCGCCTTCTCTCAAAGAACGTTTGTTTGTCATTGGGAGCCTGCCGCCGTCGCGTCGTCCCAACGACAGAGCTTCAGGGGCTCTTGGGTGCTCCGGTTAGGATGCTACTGCAGCCTCTGCCGCTGCCAGAAGAAGGAGTCGACTCGCTGCGGTGTAGGACGATTGAGGCAGTGTGGGGGGAGGGGGCGGCCGAGAAGGGAAGGGGTTTGGGAGAGTACCGAGACACGCTTGTTTGGGTAAAAAGGAAAAGGAGTTTTCTGGGACAGAAAAGGGGAGCATTGCGGCGTGTTAATTTACTAGCCTTCGTAGTGGTGCTGGTTCTCTGCTACTGCTGCGGCCGCGGCGGCAGCAGCGGCAGTTGAAGGAAGCGAAGCCTTCCCGCCTCCACCAGTGGAAGACGGAGAGCGACAGGGCTGCTTCTAGGCTGCGAGCTCGCTTGCTTGGTTGCCAGCGAGCCACCACTAACGCCACGAAGGCGAAGAAGACAAAGAAGAAGAAAGCGACTAAAGGGATAGGGGATAGAGTAGAAGGACCGTTAGAGCGGGTCATGGCATGGGGGCTGGCGGGAAACGGGGGCCTCGGGCTGGGGCTCATTAGAGAGAAAAAGAACTCCGAAAAGGAGAAGTGCCCAGCCAGCTCGCCTGCCTGCTGCCTTGCTATCGGCCCTCTTTCCTTATTTCTGCCCACACAAGGAAGCAAGCCATTCTCGACGGGCCTCAGCAAGCCTCTACCACGCAGGGAAGAAAAGACGGCTGGAAGAGAGACGACGGCGACGGCGGTGGGGTAGTCTCAACGGAGGGGTCTCGAACAGGCAGGAGAGAATGGGGCCGGGAAGGGGACAATGAAGAAGAAGAGGAATGAGAAGACGAAGCTAACACCCAACAACAGCCCAACACCCAACACGGCAGCAGCAGTGGCGGCGGTAACAGTGCCGGCAGCACCAGCACTACTAACAGGCTGCCTTGCTAGCGCTAGCGGTGGACCAGGACGGTGGTTCGCCGGGCGTTCAGAGACTTGGAGAACACAGCGGCAGGCAATGGCGTCGGACAAAAGCAACCCAAGCAATCGCCCCGCGGTTGCTTACACGCCGGCCTCATCGGTCTGAGCTCTTTCCGGTCGGTCGGTTGCCTCGACGAGTGGAAGATCGAGAGCAGTCGCAGGGCGGCAGCGGCGTTGGCGGCGGCGGCGGCAGCAGTAAGAAGGAAAAGAAGCTAGGCTGAAACGAACCAAGATCCGAAGAGCTGAAAAGGCCGAGCAGGTCGAGAAGGTAACATCACTTGCGAACGCTGCGTGTTCATCAGAAACACGAATGACCAAAAGACGATTGACACATGTGTGAGAGAAAAGCCAGAAAGCGCAAAACATAAGCCGTAATGAGAAAGGTTGCTTCGGTATAAATGCGTTAGGTTACTTGTCTGTATACATGACGAGCGTACGGCATATAATTGAGCTAGGTAAGGAAATGAAATTTTCTCGCGAATTTAAGAGGCTAGCTAGACGAGGGACGCATTTAGGCACAGTTATGTTTAAGGAATCGAATCCAAAATGATGGCAAGACACAGTTCTGCGATATTAATAACTACCTAAAATACCGTGTTAGAGTAAGATATATTTGTACGTGAGACAGACGGTGGATATTGTGGAGTAGTTTGAAAGTGAACTTTATAAGCGTCACGACTAGGGAGCCAAATGTTTCATACACGGAGAATAGACCATTTCAGTGTTCTTCTATTTAAATGCATCCTTAATAATCCGAATGACGCTGATGTACATATCTGATATACTTATGCTAAGGTGTATCTCTACCAAATAATCATTTTGCGTTAAAACGCAAATTAGCTTCCTACTGCCTATATATATGGGTCAATTTATACCAACAGATATATAAAAATTGCCAAACACTGAATTACACATGTATAATGAAGCGTAAATATAAATATGTAATAACTTTAAAATAGGCAAGGCACGCCAATGTCTAGAATTAATTTTTTCCGTTTTTCAGAAAAGTTCTACAGTGTAGATTTTTTCTGATATCATAAACTTTCTGCGATTTAATTCGATCATTTCACAAATCATCAAGAAGAAAATGAAGAGGCTCACGCTTGACTGAGCAGGTGATCGACCCCCGGCCAATGAAATATGTCTGCACACTTATTTCACTTGTGCTTTTTAAGTAACGGTTGCCAAACTTCATAGAAATATAAGAACTCGAAACGGCGAAACTTTTATTATTGCTAAGTTAAGTTGAGATTATTATTAAATTTTGATGTGTTTACAATAAAATAGTTGAAAATTGTGTTACAAGCCTGTGTGGCAGACTGAATTATCAAGGTGGTGTGCTGATTAAAGTATGACTCCTTAGCCTCTGAGATCCCCGAGTGAGTCTCCAGTTGAAACAGGCACTCTTTAGGATTTATACAACAGGCGTTTATTAAGTATAATTGCAAATATGTGCACCTACACATAATTACTATCACATCCTCTTGGTCGTACCATTACAAATCTAGCCTATTGTAAAATGAAGAATCTATCACCTCTCCTAGTCTAGAATCATCGCTATAAAACTTACATGGTACTATTTTTAGGATTACGTATTTAGATAGACATAAGCGACATAAAAAGAAGACCAAAACAGCTTCCGTGATATATCCCAAATGTCACACATACTAAGCCTATAGTTGATGTGAACAAAAGATGGCCATTTTCGAAAATAGTCACGATGACCCAACTGTTCTAAGTTCATTTACAGATCGCTGTGACAGCTAGTGTGTAACGTACTTCCGTGCTAATCTCAGGGATCGAATCCATAGGGCATAGACACACGGTTCGCTCCATGATGGCCGGGAGCCAGCCAGCTAGCCAGCCAGCCAGCCATTTAGCGGTATGCCTAACGAAGATGCCAAAAGTAAAACTCGAAACATAGAAGTTCCTCCACAAAAGTGGAATGACTGATTCTTTCAAACGCTTTAAGAAAAACGAAGTGGGTATAATCAAATTTTCTCTAATTATGTATATACGGATGGCCCAACCTAGGATCATACCAATAGAGTGTGTGGCAGTACATCTATTTGTTGTCAGGTCGTGTTTCTCTCCACCTTCGAAATTCTGCACGAAGAAAAAAATCAAAAAAATCTACTGCGCACTTGTTATAAAAGCAGTAGACTATTGAGCTGTGGACGAATAATTAGACATAACTAATTTTTCAACTTGTTAGTAGACAGGGGTAACTTTTAACCTGTGCAATAATCAAGTACAACTCCGTTCTCAGAGGAAGGATTCAAGGCAAAGAAGCTTACATGTTGTTACATCATGTAATTTTAGTCTAGAATATAGTCCGATGTAGGTCATGCGTAAGGGTATATTTCATTGGAAGGTTGCCCTGTTACTAAGCATAAACGATAAAAAGAAATTCATGAGAGTCTTGGCTTTGTCGCAGTCTTCAATTACATCCAAACTGGTCGCGCTATTTCAGCTGATTGGTAAATATATATTTATATTTCCAAATAGTATACATAGATCTTGAAATTAAGGTTGGATTTTCCTAGAATTCGTAAGCATGTGCTTGCCCTTCTTTATTTTAGCTCATCACGCAAATTGGGGTCACTTTTAATAATGCTTTCAGGACAAACACTGCGTCTTTTGTCCTTCATTCTGTCGCAAGAATCATAGACGCTTACAGTATTATGGGCTAAAAATGATCGTGTTTCTATCTATCTGTCTAGCCGACGATAAATTTACAGACAAGTGCAGATCTCACATAATGAATTGATTGTTTTTGTGCTAGTAAAAAAAAAACTGTATCAAAAAACACTTCAAATGTACTAGCAATACTGTATAGGATATGTATGTATATCAGTTAGTATGGAGAAACTCAGATTTAGGAAGCAGGCTAAAAAAACTAGACATCGCAATGCCGACATGACGCGTTTCACTACCTCGCATCATGTCCACACCAAAACCATTTTAACAGGTTAGTTTAGCTGCTATAAAAACAACATCAATATCATTTAAACATTAACATATACATTCAGGTACCGCTGCCTTAAGCGCCGTCAAAGGCATATAAACATCGTACCATTCGTTTGAATAAACAATATTGCCCTATATAAGCCTTAAGTTCGGTCTAGTTGATATACAGCGAAAATTGTGGTCCATTTAGCTATGGCTCTAATCGCAAAATTTATGTATGAGAACGGTGGATCCGTAGAAAGCTGGAAAATGTCCTAGAAGTATCTGCGTTTCTTCGATACAATTACGGTTCACTCAGACTGAAAATTTTAGGGGGTCAAGGAAAGTATTAACTGATGGTCCGGAGAAACAGTTCGGGAAAGTGAGAGCTAGGAGTCCTTAATGCGGAGATCTGAGACAAATGATTCTGATCCGCCATCTTTGTGCTCGTGTGTGATGTACTTCTTGCCAGTTTTCGCTTAGGCAGTTGGCAGAATGTTATAGACGGGCAACAAGTGCCCAGTAAATGCCAGAAAGCACATCTTCCTTTTGCATAATTCGGATATTTTTCCTTCTATAGGTGAAAACCCTATATCCGGTAGAATGCCCAACGGCAATACCGAACGTAGAATTCGAACCATGGAGAGGTAAAACCTCCTGAATCATAGTAGCTACACAGTTCGTCGAACTTATCTTATAATGTGCAACCAGCAATAATGCCGTTAAAGAGATAGAAAACACCGTCAGAAGCGATTTGTGGAGGTACATGAGGCTGATTCGATCGTCTAGCGGCCATTTGGCTTCAAACGTTATCAATCGAAGAACTTCTATGCATATTTCTTGTCGCTGTCTTACCCATATGGGAAAAGTCAGGTAATAGTATTAGCATCAAAACTTCACTAATGCCGTGGAGGAGTTCCCGCTGTCCTGTTCACTGGTTATACCTTAGTGGCGTCTGTTATGCCAATGCAACGTATTTTGTTATATGTATTAAATTTCTGTGAAATAAAGGTTGTCCTAAGTGCCTGCTCTTCTTTGGTCATGTTCAGATTTACTGTCTTAAAGCTTGCCTGTAACAAAATATCTGCCTCTGATCATTAATAGCAAATCCACGGGCATACACCATTTTAAGAGCGCTTATATACGGCTGAGCAGGGAAAATAGCAGAATTTCATTAACAAAACATGAAATCGTCGACAAATTGGGTCAAATTCTATTGTGGTACGCTGGCTCATGAGCGACGCTTAGTATACTGCCGGGCGTTATACTCGAATAAATTTCATGTTCGATCCAGTACCAACAAACTAACGTCATTTGCTAGCTTGAGTAAATATGCATAAGATATTCGTCTCGAACCCCCCTAGAGTTGATTGATTGGCACCTAATGAGCCCCTAAGTGGGAGATCTTTGAAGCGTAAACAAGCGCACCACGTTCACCTCACATAAAGGGGTTCTACTTGAGTCGGTTGCCAAATGGCCAGTGATGGCTGTATACAATTGAAACACTCCGGATACATAGAAAAGACAAATGGGATTAGTGAATAGGAACCGAGGAGGACGTAATAAATAGATCATACACATACGAAAACAACATAAACATATTTCAAAGCAGTCTCTAATAGGTGGCTCGTGGTGCAACCTATTTATTTGTATGAATCGCCATGAATGAAACACGTAGATTTTTTCAATACGCTTAACGCTTGCTATACAACCAAAGCATCCCTCTAGCTCATGGAAAAGAATCCATTTATGAAGGTCAAGCAAAACCCAGCACGGCTAACTTTTTTAGTAGAAATAAGTCTGATTTTACATCGAAAAGGTAATTCCAGAGAAGTTGTTCACGCGTTTGAAATAACCGCAAGCGAGCGTTAAAAGACGAAGAATATATTATAATACAACCACCTCTTTTATTTTTGCCATTTCTAACTTAGTTGACCGTGGAATAAATACCACGATTGTGTTACCGCTGCGTCATTTCTGGAAGTAAAGATTTTCAAATAATATTTTCAAGGACGTACGTCTAGAAGCCAACAAGACAAAGCTTCGTAAACGCTAGCATTAGCTGGCCATCGATGTCCCGGATACGTTCGTGCTTGCCTGTGTCCGTAATACACAAATATTTTGGAAACAGTCGAAAACCGTTACCTTTTCTATGGCTTTCCCGGGCATTTACCAGTCCTCTCCTATGGATCCTGCGGATGGATGGATGGATGGATATACGGGGAATTTTTCCGCTCCACCGTCTGATGCTCTATGGCTTGTGTATCTCATCCACCCACTCAGACACACATTTAGCATCCAGCATTCAGATAGAAACTCACTGGGGAAGCGGAGACTTACAGCCGCGTTCGCTTCCTCAAAGTTGACGTTGCAGCGGCATCGGCAGCAGTTGCCTTGCCATCTAAATCGAGTTGAGATCAGACAACGACCTCGTTGAGGCGGTAGCCAGTCCTTCAAAGGCGTCGGCTTCTCGTTCGTTTGTTGGTTTGTTCGATGCCGTGGTCCGAAGTTTCGCTCTCACTTCCCCTCATTAACGGCGATGTCGGCTTTGTCCTTTGCTTTTTTCGGTATTTAAGTGAGCAGAGAGGGAGAGAAAAAAGTGACGTCAGTTGAGTGAACAGGCGAGCACAAGGCGAGAAGGAAGGAGAAAGGCAGGAACAGTCGGGCCAAACAGAGAGCAACATAGGTGGGGGCGAAGAGGCGCAGTAGAAGAAATCTATTTTAATGCTTCTTCAAATGATGATGCCACCGCCGCCGATCTTAGCTTCCCCCACGCCGTTGCCCAGTGGAAGCCACTCTCCCTCTTCGAGCTGGTCAGCATCTATCCCCAGTCTGCAACTCTGCACTTCTCTCGCGTCGTTCTTATTTTTCCTCTGCTTCTCTTTAGTCGGGCATTTTTTTTTAGGAAAAAGCCCGCCATTTCCGGCGGAAATAAAAGTCTCTACTTTTCGTCTTTCTCGTTGTCACTCGCTGGTTCCCTCTTTTTTGCAGGCGGAGCACAGTCGCAGCATTGGTACTGGTCGTATACTGGTCCTGGACTACTGGCTTGGTAGGGCCGCTTGCGTAACGCTCGTAGTAGCAGCAGCAGCAGCAGCAGCAGAAGTACTAGCGTTAAGCATCGGAGATTCAAGCACAGGCTACGAACGTTTGGCTATAAACGACTTTACTCTTAGTTTATTTCGTTGCGTCGCAAAGGGAGTGAATTCTACTGGCAAAGCGAGAACGGGATAAAGGCGTTCTTGCCAAAAGGACATGGCACCGAACAAGAAAGAACGCTAGAAACTGTATAGCGGAGCCTCCTTGTGTGGACAAGCAGCTAACAGCTAAGAATCTCATGCTACGCGATGAGCGTTGAGGCTGGTTCACTCGTAAACTCAGAGTGGATCTGAAAGTTGTACGACAGAGGCGGGTGACAAGAAGGGGATATTGCGATTTGAAGTGCCAAAGGCCTCGAAGCGAAGTTGCTGAATCGAAATTATAAAGATGCAGATACAGGCACAAGAGCAGCAGATACAGTAGTCACGCACGGACTCCGTCAAGGGGCAACCTATACAGCGGACGCATGCGAGAAGGGTAAACTTAAAGACACGGCTGCAGTTTAGGACGACGGAGAGACCGCTAGAAGGAGAAAAATAGTTCACTCGGCGACTAGTAAAGTTAAAGGCAACTCTATGTTTGGGTGCGTGTGTGTGGTTCATAGAGCGAGTGAGACTCCGGAAGAACCGAGTCTCATGCAATCCAAGGCAGAAGGAAGAAGGAAAAAGCAATGGCCGGACGCACAATCAAGCCGAGGACAGCGAAACGGAACGAGAGGAGACTTTAGCGCAGAAGAAAAGAAGTCGGGGATGTAGACAGAAACGCAAATATTAAATAGAAATCGGTATTGGGCTAAAGGGTGTCGAAGTTAGTTTCTAATGGAGAACGATGGAACTCGGGCCAATTCAACCGGCAACGGTGAGTACGACTTTGCCACAACTGGGTCCACAGAGAAAAATCGCGCGCATGGAGGACTAACTCGAAGTGACGCAGCTATTGGCTAAAGGCGAATGATGCCAATGGTACAGCTACTGCAGCAACGATGGAGAACAGTCTATGGAAAACGGCACGTCTTGGCGAAAACATTCGCAGTTAGCGTGTTACTGCGATGGCTGCTGTCGCCGTTGCCAAACGAAACGATCATCTTAAAAATGGCGGCATTTCCGGCAGGGAGATGGTTCCGGTGGTAGTCAGAAGTCGGCTTCCGACGACAGGGAAGACGTTTGGTTAAAACTTCCATATCTTCGGTCAAGCCTGTTGGTAACGGCAGTTCGTTGGGAAGTTCGCTTGCTATCTTTTTGCACGTATGCGAGAAAATCTCTGTCGCACCATGAATACTTTTGCTTTGTTGTCCGTTTTTTTCCTCTCCTTTCCGCTTGTAATAAGCTCTAACCCGTGACGCATCGCGCCAGCGACTTCGAACTAAGCCGCCGTTCTAGAATTCCCGTTATCAGCAAAGAAGCGTTTATGTGCAAAACACGAATCTTCATTTATGCACCGTCTACATTAAGATGTTTTTATAATGTTCGCTGTTTCCACATGTGTAGGATGCGTTTTCAAGAACTATTATTGAATGCGTGCGTGTGGAAATGGAGCAAGCAAAAAAAAAGCGTAATTAATTTATTGCTGTGCGAAATAACCATTTCAGCCCATACTGGGCAGTAAAAATGGCACCATTGTTGCCTGTTGACACTTGTGCCATCAATAACAATAAAAATTCTAAGCGCAGCACCCATAGATAGTGTATCTGATGGCGTATTATTGATTGAAATATCCGATATGACAATTTGTATCTGATCATCTATTGTGTCTGTCTTTAATAAACAGAGAGTTTGTAATAGTTGTTGTTACCAACTTCGATATAACCAGCATAGATTTTCTAACATGTAATTTGGGTTAAAGTTTATACTTAAGGTAGTTCTGGTTTATTCAGTACACCTATATAATAGATGGGTGCCAATAATAGGATTGACAGATATTCGCTAAGCAGTGAAGCAATCAAATCCGTTAGACTTGTATCTATTTCGGAAATAGATAAGATTGCTTACTTGCCACAACCCACTTTATCACATGACTGCTTGTTTATTATCACTAGTTCATTTAGTGGCAATGTGCCAACTTAACAGTGGTTCCCACCACAGCCAGTAACAGGCTAAGGCCTGAGTTCGGTTGGTTAATCCGTGTATTGCAATGTTAAGAATCATCATATGGCAGCATCGATGCTTGCAGGCGACCATTTTTGTGTAAGACCCACCAGCGCCACCATCGCTACTGCTGCCTTCGTCTTCTTGTGGCCTTCTTTGGTACAGGGGCCTTCTCCAAGGACCGAGCCAAAAGGCACCCGAAGCACAACAGCATTAAGAGTAGCCCCTTACTTCTGGTCCGTCCCTCATCCCCGCTAGGGCCGACGGGTAGAACTAGACGTTCGCTCGTTTTCGGAGCTTTCTCTGCAGCACTGTTTTGCCGCTGGGGCAACCAGCAGCGCCGCTCCAGCTGTATGAGTTGTTGTTGTTAATAACAAAAAGTGGTCTGGTGGGCGCTGATAAGACGGGGGAACATCGAGACTAGTCAGGGGCAAAACAGGGAGTCGGAGATGAAGGGCCCTTTTGTATTTGGCTTAATTGCCTTAAGGGCCGAGCGCCCCTTCGAGATCGCCTCTGCCCACGGCCTGCGTCCCCGCTGTATGTACCCTCTACTCAGGGCGAAGAGATATGGTGTCGTACCGCTTCACCGTAATATTGGACGCTACCATCGCGCAGGGCAGTCGAGACTGTGCCGGTTGTGCACTCTGCTCGTCGATAGAGAACAAGCAAGAAGAAGCCAAGCGCCGTGGGCCTGTAAGAGCCTCAATTTAGAAACGTCCTCCTCGTGCGGGTGGAGTTAACAGCGGACTGAAGGAACACGGTTACGGTAAAAGATCGGCTTCATATTTGCAGTTTGTTTCCCATAATTTTTCCTCGAATTTAGATTTAGGTGACTAGAGGAACAGATTTAGGCAAATTGTAATGAACTTATATACGTGCAGGATAATTTTCAACGTATTATTTATCAAGACAGTGTCGGAATATACGTTACCAAATGACCATGAGGTACATATTCGCCGGTTATAACTGAAGATGCAAGCTCAGTTACTGATTAATGCGTTTATGTATCAGATGTTATAGATAATCAATTCGACCTTACTGCTTATTTTAGTTTAACCCAAAGCGAACTTAGATCTACTTGTTGCCTGAAGCCGAGTTAAGTCGAGGGTTAGCCACTCTTCTGCTTATCGGTTGCGCTACCTCCAGTCTCGTTCTCGTTATCTTCTTTTTTATCGCGGTTATCTCACTATTTTTTGCAAGTTACTGTCTCCATTCAACTAATCTACTTCAGCAATTTTACTGTTTTTAAGAGAGTATTTTAATACTTTCAGGTTAAATTAGAATTAAAAAAGCCTACATTTTTCAATTAAATATTAGGTCGCTAAAAATCTGTATATCTATAAGGACTAAAACAAATAAGCCATGCGAAATTTCAGTAATATATGGACATGCTGTGGTCACTATACAGCCTTTTCATTTTCAAGAAAGAGCTATTTTCTGCTCTTAAAAAATTAAGGAACACTTACGTATTTGGATAGATACTGAAAAAATTTAACTTTCCCCCAATTGATATTAGGGTCCATAAGGGAAGCTTTTTTCGTATAAACGGTCTAACCATGGTGTTTTTCCATCAAATTCAATTTACGCATAAATAGTAACAAATATCGCTTGAGCAATTTTTGAGATGGTCCGACTTGACATATTATTTAAGAGTATTATTTATTAATATATATGATTTATTATCATACATATATTAAGATGGCCAAAAGTTCAGACCTTTTAATATATGAAAAACGACTAATTTAGCTAAATCGTTATCTTCGATCGTTATCGAATGACCTTATTTATATCTCAAGCAGGGCTTGGCCTCGACTGTTTCTGTGACATAGACTTCGTACGGCAAGTGTTACGTTCACCTAACGAGACAGCGAAATCGCAAACGTGTCAGTCATTGCCTTCATATACATAGACGGTTGACAAACCTTAGAACAGTTTGTTGGTCTACACATGTTCCGAATAATAAGGTCGTAGTATCTGTAGAGATAACAGACCTATTTTCTCTGCACGAAACTTAATGACGACCTAAAAACCTCTGACGGGTGTGACTGAATAAGACAACGATAGTATTTGAATGTTCACTTCATGTATACGCGTCGGAGATATAAAATAAAATTTTCGCTCCGTCCAGTTTCAATCTTCGTTTAACATATACTACATAGACGACTGAAATTGAACCAAAATCTAGCAGGTTTTCTCTTTGATTTCCCATACGCAACATTTACATATAAGTAAATATAATCTGTAAGGGCTTCTTTCGCATACGTGCTTAGTCTTGAGCAAAATATAAAAACAGCTTGCAAACTTTTTGGGTCTATGCATATTAACTGTGAGATACTCAAGTGTCAGAATCCGCAAAGCTGGGCGTGATGCAGTCCTCAAGGCTAACAATCAACAAATCAAAAGCCACGGTCTATTTTGCAGTCTAGTGACGAGTGTTCCTTGCTCAGAATAAAAAAAAAAAACGAAAGACCGTTGTTCATGACCGGATAACCAATCTGAGGGGTTTATGCGTATTTACATTGTGTATGCCGGAACGCTATTTTATTATCTCGCGTCGTTGAGCTTTTAGGTAAAACAGTTCAGGTCACTCGAAAGCTAACGAAACTCTGACTGATACATTGCCAGCCCAGTTCCGTACATAACATTTAAAACATGCAATTAAAAAAACGGAATGGCGGCTGATTGTATGTTTAATGAATAGAACGACGCCGCCTTGGCAAAGATTACCTCAAGTGTGAAGCTTGGCGAGCCTATTTAAAGAAAACGAAACGTTTCATTGATCGGTGCAAGAAGCTATGATAGTATTGATTATCCTTTAAATGTTTTATAACTATTCCTTAAGTTTAAACCTCCTGTTATCCACTTTGTCAATTGCAGAATACGTAATAATTATTATGTTAACTTTGATTGGCAGGGACCTTCTTCTCGCCCAATGGGCCAAACGCTGCTACGCTACGCTACGCAAACGCTAAAGATTCTGGAGTGTCATATAAAAAGGTATATATTTCATTTACTTATTCTTATTTTATTTTATTTATATACAGGTCAGCAACACAGTATCTCAAAACTGGAGTAAGTAAAACAGTTTGCGTCATATAGGTTACGTAAATCTCATTGGGTTTTTGAGAGCTTTACCAGATACCGTAACTGGGTACAATAGGGCAACAAGCGGCATGATATGTTTATTCCGTATGATTAAGTACATCATCCGTAAAACTAATACATAACATTAATGAATGGTGAACAGTATCTTACATAGGTTCAAGTATCTTATAAGGCGAAATTCTTTTTGCAGTAATATAGTCGTGACATGCAAGACATCATCAGGCAAACATAATAAATACTTCGAGTTATTAAGTACTTTTTACACGGTGTCCTTCAACACGACAGGTACTGCCTTCGAGTCCGCTTCTTAACCTTGACCCTTCAGCGTGTTCCTAAGTTTCGTAGACAAACAAACTACCATTATATTACCACAGAAACTATCAGAATAGCACAAGCAAGCATAACAGTATTTACATACATATCCGCCAATTTTATTAGATGCTTATATAAAATCATAATCTATCAAATATATATATATATATAGATTAAGTTAGGGCAAGCAGAGGATGAAACGTATTCACATTGGGACCATGAGACGAGAGCACCTCAAGTTTCAAAACTTCACCTTACCCATCAAGAAAGGCAACAACCATTATAGAAAAAAAAAAAAAAAAAAAGAAGAAAGAAATTTACGAATTATGATAGTATACAATGGCAAGATAAGACGACACTCAGTCTCTAAATAGGCTGCAAAGCTATTGCCCTAGTTTCGAGCAGAAGCTTAAGGAAAGCGTATCAAGGCCATTTCGTATAACACTTTAGAGATAATAACAATGGTTTGATTGCAGCAGTAGCCTAAAGAAACTACAACGTAGTAAATATTGACAGTTATCGACAGCTATAAAATGAAGGCTCAACATAACATCAAGTATAACAATAGTTGAAAATTATTAAAATACTTTCAATCTGAATAGTTCGATAATTATATCGAAAGATTTTCGACTAGAAAACCACAGTTCTTTTTTATTTTTAAAGAAAGAAAAAACATATCTAGTTAACTGTTCGATCATACGGTGAAATGTATGCGGTTCCCCTGAATACAGTATGCACCAATTTTTTTTTTAGAAAATCCTCTTTTTTAGAAAAAATTTTTAGTAGCCTCGTGAACAAAAGCTAATTCGAAGTGTTTAAAGACCAAATTAAAATGGTCATTTTCTAAGGGTTCGAATTCGTAGACGGAGTTTGTAGGTTTTACTTTCTACAGGTTTCACTTTTACAATAGAGCAGTATTGAGAAGGTCTGAACTTCAGTTAAGAACGACCCTCAGGAGTCAGTTTGTGGTAAACCTTTTCTATGGGCAACAAAAGAATCAGCAACTTTGCTATAATAAACATTTTGAATGTGCGTAAACAATTTAATTTAATATCGATAAATTTCAATTAACATATTGAACGATTTTTCGGTAGAAATGGTAACGCAGAGCACCATGTTTGCATGCTCCAACAGGTACTTCGCGTAACAGGTACTTTCATTAGTGCCTTTCCGTAAGCATATTAACTAGCGATTCAATAAGTACTGGTTGCGTGAATGTTGTCGTACCTCGTCGAAAGATAAGTTAATAATGTAATAACGAAAGCTAATAACTAAAATAGCAAAAAGAACGCTGCAAACAATAAAAAAAACCTAAAAAAACAATAATCAGTGCAGCGAAATAATTGTTATTATTATTATTACAACAATAACACTTCGACTGTCAAGACGATAGCAATTTTATTATTATTATTTATTTTTCTCATATTCAGGCGGGATAAAGCAAGGCTCATACGGGCCAATCTAAATTTTACTGCGTTATTCTGTTAATTGAAACAATATGTCACAAGGTAAATATTTGACCAAGGTACGTTTTGAGCGAAGTTAATTATTACAGGAAATGCAAATGTTATAAATAAAACAACAAGACGTATATAAAAGATCTGCTTATGTCTCAATGAGCTAATAGACGATGCCTCCACACTGAGGGCGGGGCATCGCTTGTCTCGTTTAGCCATTATACATGCATATACACAGTAAAGTTCAATAATAAGATGTTTCTATCATATGATAGAAACATCTTCTAAACCAAGTCCAAGAAGTCTGGCTTTTTATAAGATAGCACTGAATTTTACATATCTATATCAGAAATTCATTGAGGGGCTTTTAGAGAAATTTATTGACGAATTATATTTGGGTCCCTCTTCGGTTGCTGTATTCTATTATAACCAACTATGTTTGAGAACTACAAGGGCGCACGTGGGTAAATTGGACCACTATTTTTGTGAACACCCAGGATTTTTTTAAATGATTTCCTTCGCATTGTGGCGCCCTCTGGGGACTAACTACTGTACTACTGCAGACAATGTTTTTGTGTTTAAAATTTCGCTCCATTGCCTGCTTTCTCGCACCGCGCACAAGAAGGCATTGCTTAGGACACTATTTGAAAAAAACTAGCGTGAATTCACACTAACATACGATTAAATTTTATTTTAAGCATACTTGTAACTAGAGATTTCTATAAGCTGCCTTTAGGGAAAGTTGAATTCGAGACATTATCACGTTCGTATTTACCCAGTTTCAAATCAACTATTGATGGACATATTAAGCGTTAACCTGGTTATTTATATTATATCGATTAATCATTCGTCGTTTTTAAGTCTGATCATACGGGTCATCGTCCGGTTGTTGCTGTTTCCTAAGCTATTGTTACCACTCACGTCTAGAATAAAATCGTTAAAAGAAATACGTGCGTCTTTCAAGAACACGTCAACTCTGTCCAAAGCAAATCTTTAACAAGAAAGTTAAACTAACGACCAAATCACGAGCAAAAATGCCTTTGGAGAACAGCATAAATTAGTACATTTACTAACAATTAACAATGGTAGAAAAGCATCGGTAGAGGGAAATGCTGCGATGTCTGATCTTTTCGGTAATTAACGCGAAAAATGCCACATTTAGCCGCACAAGATATAACTAAATATGTCAATGCACAGGTCGATGAGTTTTCGCCGTAGTATCCTGTGTCTATTGTGCAAAGCCAAAATAGATAGCATTATGGTGTAGCATGTTTCGTTTTAGGCATCTTGATCGCGTAGGACGCGACGAGTTGAATATGGCGTGGGATATGAATAGGACAGGCGCTTGCGGCCGATAAAAGAAAGCGCCATAGGAGCGCTTCGGTGGAGAATTATCAACCTGACTTCGTGGCCAACGCAGACGTCTAACGGTGTTGCTGCTGCCCTCTGTGGAGCCAGGAAGAAACATAAAAACAGGCCCGCCATATTTGAGATCAACGGAAGAGGAGATACTCTCTAGTAATAGAGTATCTCCTCCTCCCATGTTCCCGTTTGCTCAAATATCACAGCGCAACTGCTTGGTATCTCAATGTAGCCTATGATGTATCACTGAGTTTGACAATTTCTGAATCTAGATACAGGTGTGTATATACAATAGTGGGTAGTTAGCATGGACAGCAGCATCGAGAAATATCGATGCTGCTTTCAATAACTAGGTCGCTGCTGTGGGTAAAGTTACGTCTATTCTAAACCAAGCAGAGAAACGCAGAAAAATCTATCACAAGACGGATCACAACTGTGTTTTCTAACAATAGAATATGGCAGAGTTGATCATCACTACTATATTCAGCAACTGCAAACAATTCTACCTATAAGTCATTTCTGACTCCTCTTACACGATACCACAAAGTAGAGACAGCCGATGTTTTCAGGAAACACGCGCCTTAGATAAGCCTAAACGTAAATATCAAGACTAGTTGGATCTGTGTCATTTTTTACTTTTTTGCATGCTTATGCCATACACGTTATTTTGAATCATTCAGACATTTTACTGTGGTTGATTTTTAACCTCTGTAAAGAACATTTTTGACTAATGCCGTCTGAAGCACAAACGCTTCCATGAGCATAAGACACCGTGGAACAGTCTGCTGTGAAGTAGCATTATATTGCCTACGAGATTCTCTATATTATCACGTGTGAAGTACAACATTTAGACTCTGCGTACCATACACACATGAAATGGTCTAGGTTCGAAACTGAGCGTAGGCACACTCTGTTCGATTATGAGGGCAGCCACCTGAAGCAGTGCCTAGCGGCAGCATATGACAATTCGTGTAAGGCTAACCCAAACTATAGGCGTACACATGCACCCTGCAACGTCTCCCCAGGTGAGCGAACGTAACGATTCTAAATATCAATAAGTGTGTAAAATAAACGTTTTTACATACAAGGGTGTGTGTGCTAGATGCCGCGGGAGAACCTAGTAATGCTTTCTATTAAACAGTCTAAGAGCTTGAGTGATATAGAGGATATATTTTATGGAAGAGAATATGGAAAATATTTAAGCAGCATTTATTAGTCAAATTTCCATCATTTTAATACAATCTTCGTAACCAATCGCTCACTCAATACGTGCAGCATAATCAAAATTGGTTCCTTGAAAATGATTTTTTGTCCATCGGTTATTCTTTATTTGCGCATACTTTGTGGGCGAAGTCACAGTTGAAATCTATTTAGTAGACCGCCGTTTTCGTTGTTGGCGAGCTCATCGTAGCTGCGTTTTGGCATCCTTTGCCTTTTCGGAGGCAGTCCTGAAAATTGGTAATCATAAAAAAATAACGGTTAGGCTAGATTACGATCCCTCTGATTTGGGTGTTCCATATACGACTTTATGTATGTATTTATGTAACAAAAAACGGTACTTCCATACGCATATCCAGCGGCCACTTGTTACCGTTATCTATTTGTCCTACTGTCGCTGGATATCTACGACAAAGTGCATTCGGTACTAATAGGTCACGCCGTAACGTACGCTCGTAAAACGCTACGTGTTTGACTCGAAGGGTAATAGGGTCATCTATGCATCATTAAGAAAAACACGTTCAATAAGCACTATCCACATTAAGTTATAAAGTTGACACGTGGACAAGGTTATTTAAAGGGTATGGTAAGGAATGGAGTCATTGATTAAGTGTCTAGGCGATACTGTAAATGCAATTACTCGAAGGGCACTAAAATTTAGGAAATTACGTGTCGACCTGGGACAAGTCATCTGGCAATTTCCCGCCCACGTTTTCGATTGGGCGCATGACTTACGCACAGCTATTTCCGTTCCTAGCTTAAAACTTTAAATCTTTTTTCTGATCCTGTATTCAAGTGCATTTATTTCAAGTGTTTGCATGATTTTCGGTTACAATCACACGCTATAGTGTTGAAGCTTTCACGGACCCTAGTTGCGGTCGATATGGTTTGGCGCTTTAGCTTTTTTTTGTAACGCTGCGTTAGAGTCATGAGTGTAAACCCTCGCATCTCATTCATAGGCATACCTTCATAGTAAAAAAAATCTGACTAAATTTGATCTTTGGCCATTCCAATCAGTGTCTGAGCAAACTCATGTGTTATAAATAATCAGTAAGAGTTAAGCGTCTCGTAACTGTCGGTCCTTAAAAAAACAATGACTTCACAAACAAAATCGACGTTTTGTCCTACTAAGCGACGTCTGCGTCGTTATTCAAGTAGCACACTACTTTAATGACATTTATGCACATATGCATTCAAACTTACCATGAATTTATCCGAGGTACATTCTGCCCACTTGAACTGGCACTCAGAGAGGGTTGAAGCCTTAACTGTCAGCAAGAAAAGGAAACTTCCATATTATATATAGTGTCATAGAGCAAGTTACATTGTCGATCATCTGGTAATATGCCAATTTTATCTAATGCGTGTAGTCGTTTACGAATAAGGAAAGACCTTGGTCAACTGCACTTCACACGTGGGGCAAAAGTTTTTATCGATCTGGGCCGTTGCAATAAAGGGAAGCGTAAGGCACTACCCCATAGTACATACAGTTGAACTAATATATTCCGACAATTAACAATGGACGATACGATGTCCCATTTCCACAAACCGCAGCTTTTTCGGGCGGGCGCGTCTGCCATCACAGGTTTAGCTCACGTACCCTAGAGAAAATTAGCGTTAGTTACACAGGAAGTTAGTGTATGCTCACCTGTAAAATATGACTGAAGTTCATCCCGACGTATGAAGACGTGAGCGCAGTCGTAGAATACACTTATCTGACAAGCCTGGACTGTGGCAGATCGATATTCAGTTAAGTGACTTTGCGATGCGTTATTTTTTGCTGTTAGGTTTTGTTGGATTTCTCGTATAGATGCCCTCACACTGTCGTGTATTGTATTGAAGTCGAGGGGATGTTCGCTCACGTTCCAATCCTGTTTTAGAAATCGTTATCGCTACTTATGTTTGTATCTGTGGTCATAGATAGGCAAGAAATGTCTTGCTCGATATGTTATTAATAGATTGTTATTATATCATTAACTTACTGTTATTTAATTAGTCCAATCATTTATCTCAGCCGCGATCGCAAAAATCTGCCACTGCGTAGGTTGTTATAGCGAAACAGGGCTGTCACATTAAATTTTTTCATTACACACAGGATCACGTATTGCCGTTAGTACAATTAAATTTACAAATAAATATGTCTATCAGTCAACGGCCAGACACGGAATTAGTCGAAAAGAGTGGCGAGGAGGAAATAATTCAGATTATTTAGACTGAAGTTTCCTTCTCAACGTACCCTTCCAGTTATCCTTAAGGAATCAGGAATTCAATAGAACGACATCTTCATTTAGATATTCATATATATATATATATATATTCAAATGAATGAATTCACAAATTATGTATGACATATTTACAAGTTCCCATTGGGCACCGCGTTGAGTCAATTTTTTTTTATCTTGGCCGCAAATTATTGCTAGCGGGTCTGCACGGTGCTGTGGCACAGCACGTGATGTATAACAGCATAATAACTGGCATTTTCTACCTCTTTATTGAAATAGAAATAGATCTGTCAGCTCATAGTGCTACCTTGCCGTATGCTACTTACATAGATGTAATCTATCAACTATTATAGGTTCTGTTCGCTTTCTGCGTTTCCTGAATCCGGTTCAATTCCGAACAATCGAGGGGCATGGACAGATGTCAGTACATGGCCCTTTGGTCTATTTTATTGACGCCGCTTATACTATTCGACTGACTCATATTTGACGTCAGAAAAAAGGACGTTTAGGTTTGATTAACCTAAACAAAGGAAGCTTGTGTGGCATAAAAAATGCCGTTAATATACCCGGCCTATAAACGTTTCTATATTTCATATAAATCAAACAGGTGCCCTCTTTCAGTCAGCTTGATAATTAGAGCTCTGAAATGACCTAAATATAGGGTACTCGTAGTACACCTAGTACGATACTCGGTGGTTCGTTTACCCATAGACATGCACCGCAGCAAACATGCCTGCCATCGCTAAGTACTATAGTGCTTGTCTTGCCTTTTGTCCAAAAGGTCTTGCCTATCTGTTCTACGGTATGTCATTTTGTCCATCGAACTCAACATGATTCTCACATTAATTATCCTTTCCAGCTAAATTTTTTCCAAATACTTAGAAATTTGTTTCGGTTTTGGATTGCTATTTTGGTGCAAGCATAGATATCGCGAATAAATTCAACCAGCTCAGCTAAAAACAACATTCAAAGATCACGGTGACAATAGTTTTGTTTAGATGAATGTTTTTCAGACACCGGCTATGCTAAGAAGCATCTCTATCTGATGGTAACTGTTTTTCGCGTTGGCCTTGAAAACGTCGGCTCCTTAAAAGACTGCTTCAAACTAAGACAAGGTCAAACTCAAGCCTAATAGGCAATGAATGTTTTTCTGCATTATATAATAGCTGAACTCAGTATTTTCACCATAGAATCCCTTGTTCTACTCGCATCTATGGTCGCTGGCTGTACGTTTCATTCTTCGTGTCGATCGCAAACGATTCGTGCTTGTATCACGAATGGCAACGAACAATATCAGGCCTGAACGGTACACAATTCAAGTTTCTCTTTCTATCTATCTATCTCTATCTTTCTATCTCGATAAAAACATTCACTTCTACTGTCTGTTTAGAGGCCATCATTTTTCAACTCGCAGAAAATGCCTATATACGATTAAAAAACATGCCAGTTATAGGTTGAATGGGCGCCACTATTGGCTGTGGTAGGTAGGTAGGTAGGTAGGTCTTCACAATAAGCAATCATACTACCTCGCCACTTCTACTTTTGCTCGGTCTGGTTTTTCCCGTCACGGTGGAACTGGGATCCTCACGTCCTACACTTTCCAATCTGGCTTTCGTCACAGCTGCCGATGCAAACTTAATAGTCAACAGTAGTAATAAACTGGTTAGGAGGAGAAGTGCAGAGCTATTCAGGAACGACTTCATCGTGAGACCGTTGAGGAGACACTAGCACATTAGACGTTGTTAAAAGATCGAGCGGTTTCTCTTTTTGTGGACCACCTTCGCTTTCGGCACAGATTTTATAGCAACATCGTATCGTGATTATAGCTACCGTGTGCCCGCTGTGTCTGGCCGATTTCGAAGTAACGACAAGTTCGTTGTCAGTCGGTCATTTAGGCTGACGTAATGGTAGGTCTGTGTGCGCCCGGTTATCGAGTGGACTACAATGAAACGTAAAAAATACATGAGCATGGCCGTTTTAATAATCTGTTCTCGAATGATTTCATCGCTATTTGCAACGAATCTAAATGAAATCCATATTAAAATTCCATATTGCTCTAGTATTAAGGCTAATCTGCTTGATATGATAACAAGCTGTTGATGAAGATAGCATTGTGTAGGAGTGCTTAATTTTCCCGCTCTATTTTTATAATTTTAGCTAGCAGCCGCTTTTCTGTCCTCTCCGAGTGATTATCAACACCTGTCTCAGCAAGAGAGCGTTCTAAAGCTATAACAGGTTAGTACAAAACACAGCGGGGCAATTTCCGATGTCGATAGAGTGCCTGCTAATCTGACAGATGATATAAAGTTTAATCTAAACTCTATGATATATGAGTCATAGCCAACTAAATGGGAAATAGAGAAGTTTGTATCCATTGGTACTGTATTAAATGATGTAAAAGGATTTTTCTATGAACACAATTTCATTAGTGCCGTATTTTTATTGGTTTTATTTTTCACGAATTAATAATAATCGTAAATGAAGACAATTATAAGATATTGACAGTTTGTTGTATATTAAATATATAGTATATTAAATTCACTAGTATAAGTGAAGTATGTTTAAATTAAAACTAAAAGGTTTTACAAAGAGTATGAACAATGAGCATGGCGGCCTTGGAGTTCAAGTATTTTTTGTAAGCTAAGGCTAAGCTACCTGTTTCGTAAATTGAGAAAATAATTATTTAAATAAAATTCACGTCTACTATTAATAGTACTATTAATTAACCAACTGCTATTAATAACATGTTCATATGATTTTCAGCGTTCATTTAGGTTTTGCTAGACAAGACGATTTTTTACTGTCGTGTGATAATTCGACTTTGGGCCAGTGAGAAGTAGCCACCCTTTATCACATATAGTACTTGCTGGAAACCTCACTCTGCTCAGACACACACGTTTCTGAGGAATGATGAGCTTGTTGTCAAAGGTCAGACGGCGTCTAGATGTAATTTTGTTGGAGGCTTCAACAAAACGATGCAATACTGGAAAATTTCGATGTTGTTGAGGCTACTAGTTGACCGGAATACTACGTTACAGAAACATCGTTTTCCATTAGAAGCGATAGTTAACCTTCTGTCTTACGCAAAAGTTTACCCGCTGCTTCTACATGCCCCTTAATAATTAAGACTTAATTATTTTATCAAAAGTATTCAGGGTAATTAGAACTTATCTATCTTCAGTACAGTAAAGTTTTACTTAAATTTCGTGATGCTTCGTGCCGTGATGAATAAAAAATTTGTTACCAACATCCCACAAGTCGTATCCACTGTGCGCGGCTTTCGATTAGCTAAGCCAATAGAGAAAAATACACTCGGTCCGTTCGTGTCCAATCGCATAGCCTATTCCTGTAAAAGAACATGAACTAACAGCGTGTCACAGGCATAGCACGACGTATTCATGAAATAAAACAATATTCCAAATAATAAACCAATAGTTTCTCGAGTTAAAAACTCTGTGCGAAAAAGAAATCAACTACACTTGGTTAGTTTTTAAAAAAAAATATATATATATATACATATATATATATATATATATATATCGGGCAACACCGATGGATTATTTAAGGTGGTTCCCGTAAGGGTTTAAAAGGACTTCAAAGATTACGTTTCATAGTGTCCTGCTCTCGCATCGAAATGTCGAAGAGTCTAAAATAGCAAAAGTTCGCTTCTAGTTCTAAATATTTAAAACGCAACGCTATTTGGTCAATTTCCTGGCAATTGTTTTTCTGTTACTCAATTTAATCAGTTGTTGTTTACCGTTGAGCGGTTGTAAAGGCCTACATATCGTTACGTGTCTGCTCGTTCTTCCATATGAATTCTACACAGGAACAGTGGCTTGGCTGAGCCTTGACGCGGTAAGTAAACAACGCTATAGTAAGCCTAGATTAGATGCCTGCTGGAGCCGTAGTCGTTCTGATATGGCCTGATAATTTTAGCCACGTAGCCCCGTCATGCGGGGCAGTTGCTAAAATGAACTCGTGTACATTTTTCTCTATCGCTAGTGAAAGCATAAAAATTTCATTTTCCTGTGAAAAAAAACTTTGCCAGCCAGAGCCTTGAGATAATTTCAAATTAGATCAGAAAATTTCGTCTAGAAATTAATCGTAGGAAAAAAAATCCCTTCGAAACATTAGTTCTTTCGGTATATCAGCTTTAGAGTGAATTAGGCAAGTAGGTATTTCTTCTACTTATCAACTTTTTACTAGAGAGATAATTAATGAAAGCTGCTAACTTTCAACAGCTAACATTCCAGAGGGTGTTGATGCTTTGATTGTGTTGAAAGTATACATTAACTTCCGTAAGTTTCCCCCATTCACAGGTGAATCCACCTACGCACTTCGAGTTTAATTTTGAAAAAACTACTACTACTACATACTAGGAAAATAAACCTATCAGCTGACGGCCAACGACAATGAACAAAGATTGCTGTACATGAGTTCAGATTGGTTTGGCATTTGTAGCCTCAAGGCAGTGAGATGCAATTCACATTGGGGGATGTAAAGCGATTGAATTCAATACTTTTCGGTGCACTGCATTCTTACCGTACGCTTTTACGTGAGAAACAGTTAGATCTAGTGGTCATAAAATAGCTAAAAATGTCAAACAGAGCTAAACTAATAATACGCGAATGGAGAAACCAAGTAAGTCCAGTCACCGGTCAAGATTCTGCGATATTTTTTCAGTTACCAAATAAGTTCTTATATACCGCATAGACATATATTCGGCAACTGGTTTGAGTTCGAACCCTTCAACTTTAGCCGAAGAAAAACTAAAACGGTTCCTTTATAAACATGCGATCCTTGAAGTACACATAGCCGCATGCGTCAACAAAATAGGGGTCTTAGTTAGAAAACAGCACGCATGTTGTCTATACGAGTAATGAATTAATAGTACACCTTTTATTACAGGCTAAAATTATCCTCTGTAATAGGAAAAGTAGTTTCTTTATTAATCGTGCCTTGCACTTTGGAGAACTTAATGAGAACCTCCATGCGCTATGAAGACCTTGTAATAGTCTGAGGTTCTATCTCTGATTTCGTGGGAACATCGGTGACGTTCTCATCTGATCCAGTGAATTCGGAGCTAATTTTCGTAGGTGTTATTACCAACTGACCTAGTTATGCCTAACTTCGTTACTCTTTAGGTGATCCTGGATTGAGAGCACGCTTGACTTACGCATCTACATATCCTTTGAGTTGTACCAAGAAACCAATCGTGCTGCAAGTGCTCACCAAAATTGTATCAGCGCTGTGAAACAAATGGTAACTCATATGCATAGTACAGGTAACTTGCCATGTTATACATTGAGTGTCCTATCTGGGTATAAAGTACACTTCAAAAGAATAATAGATTTAATATTAAAAAAGATTGTTGACATTCTACAAAATAAGCTATACGATGCTGTTATAGATTTAGATTAGTGCAACTCAAAAAGAGGGTGGGTTCCAGAAGCTAACGGCCATTGCGTTGTCGTGTTGACCACGCGGGTTTTGAAATTTTCACCAGTAACTATATCTTTGTGCTTTTTTTTTTTATGTAAGGATATTTCGAGCTAACATTTGGCTTCTAGGTAGTACTATACATGAAAATCGTTACTTTAGCTCAAAATTTATCAATGTGAGTTAGCCACTTGCACAGTCGTATTGGACCTTTCGCACGCTCCTATACCAAAAAACGGTACAAAAAAATGAAAACGAACGAAATCAGTCGTCACGAACCCCTCTGCGAGCGTAAGTAAAATCGCCGCTACAAGAGGAAATAACACGGTGTTGTTGGACGAGTCCCTAAAAAATAATTGATTCTTCTGATAGATTTTCGATAATCTCAAGAACGGCGCCATTTTTTGAACAGCGATAGAAGAGTTTTGAAAAACCCTCATGCCGCCCGTACCGATATGAATAGAAATCATTTGCATGCGGGACACTCAGTGTCAATTCATGGCAAAAAATGGCTCACAACGAGACGATAATTTAAATATAGCTAAGAAAAAGTGTTCTAATAGTTACTCACATCCGTTCGTAATATACTCGCTCTAATAAAAGTAATCGCCGAACGTGCTAATAAACAAAAATAAGTTATCACAACTTTCGAAAAACGTCAGATGTTCTTCAGAAAAAAAAGTCATTAGAAATGCTCGTTGGAAAAGTTCGATCAACGTACTTTACTTCTGATGTAGTTACGGTAACTTCAAGGGTAGTTAGACAAATTTAGCGCTTCAAAAGCGTGTAGCTGCCAACGCAGAATTAGGCGTATGAGAGCCTGGCCAGTCAGCCTTGTGCAACTATAAACTGTCAGATGGAACGTTCTATTTATGTACGACACTGTCCGACTAAAGCGACTTTCCATATAAATTACTTACGCCAACAGCTTTCCTATCGCAATGGCACTTTCGTGCTCGGATGGCCACACCCTTTGACTATCATGTGCCAATCAGCGGGAAACTCAACATCTAGTTATCGCTCATAATGTCCTTTAGTAAATAGCAGGTACGGTCTCGTTGCCGAGCTGGTTGAGTTCGAATAGATTTTAATTGAATTGGCTACAAATTGAAATAGTCGTTGAAACTGTTTAGTAGACAATGTGTGATAACCTATCATCTCCAAGATAATGCATCGGCGTCCTCAGCCCTCCTCAACCTCCCGTCCTCAGCGTACCCGAGTGCATAAAAAAGGTCCGAACAGGCCGAAAAAAAGGGCTGACGGATCTGTTGCGCCTGACAGTTTATATGAAAAACGAACGGAGTATCAACAGAAAATATCTGCCTCTTTTCTGGTCATATATTTTCACGAACGACTACTAGATATTTCCATTACAGACGGACTTGTACCGCCTTCAACTAATAACTAGTTCCTTGAAACTACCAAATACCCGCCAGGTAATAAAATGAAACTGGTTTTTTCGGGTACGAGCATCGGATTCAGCTTTCTGTGACGACACTTTTAACCACTTCTAATATTATACGAAGATTTTAATAATGCGGTCAACGGGACAACACAGAAAACAAGTTACATATGTCTAGATAGATTAAATAGCATCGTACCTTATTTATTCATAGACACAGGACACTTGTTATAAACTAAACCTTGTCGAAACGTTGTAAAAATGTAATTAAATTTCAACAACGTATTGAAATTGAACGCCATCATAATAGTCCCTTGATACTCAATAAGAAAACAACTCTCGAATGAGAAAGCAGAACCTGAACATAATGACAGCTGGATTATGAATATCTTGATTCTAATAGGAACGTTGACAAAACAGTGGTACGTTCAACACTACTTTTGTAAACAAATATAATTATGCTATTCTGTCAAATGGAGCAGCGCCTATTAGTTTCTCTAAGTGGGCGAACTTTCTGTAGAAGCGCCATTCCCGTCGTAAGTTGAGAATTTAATACTCGATACAATCATAGCAACCGCAGTATCACTGATTATTGTTTCGCTAATGTCGAAATATAGGCATGAAGAAAGGCTTGTTCTGAAGAAGCTACACAAACATAATATCAGAGATACGGTGGCCAGAGCATGCGACCCTATATTTAGTTGCAAATGAATCCGACCGGATCGTTTCTAGTAGTAATTAGAGTTTCATTACGTAATACTTCTGCATCGTTGGACATCCCGGAACTCACGAGTCAATCAGTAAATTGGAGTAAGTAAAAAGTGGTCTGTCCATTGCATACTAGTAAATCGTAAGAATACCACTGCCTGACAACTTGCCATGTCTGCACAGGACGAAATCGCTAATAGTATTCTTCAGACAGTCCTCAGAATCGTCCCCGTTGACTGCAATGAAACTTCAAATGTTATCAGAGCCAATTCTTACTGCGAATTTTCTCATAAACAGAGTCATGCTAACTTGTCCGTTGGAATAATAATTTATTTTGCAGTTGCTGTCATATCGCTAATAGTGTCGTCACTTGCGTGATCAGACATACGCTTTACCGAGCGTGGGGAGCGACAGGGGGTAATCGGTGTAAGTGGCGCCTAACCAGACGGTATCGTCGGGGAAATGACTGTTACGACGAAAACATTCATTTCAAGGCGAAAATGATTAAAAATTTGAAAAAAATAAATAAAAACAGAAACATATACTTAATGACTTCCTCAGTGTTTGATAAAATTCACTGAAGTAAATGCAGAATAATTAACTTGGAGTGTGGATCCTCGAACCTCCTCGCAATCGGCAAGAATATACAGCCACTCAAGGTTCCACGGTAAATAACACCGACGGATTAGGGACTACACATAATCATCTCATACCTTTAACTTGTTGTCCATCAACTGAACCTGCAACTTTATGAAGCCAAATAGTTTGCTCTTGAAACATTCGTAAGTGTTTTATTAAATTAATTGAAGCAAAGCATGTAATCTCTATATAGTTTATACGAAAAGCCGATGAGGTGCGATGTCTGAGCCGTGTCTAGGACATATGTTTATATACATACGCAATATATATTGTTGTCCCAAATATATTTTACATAGACAGGTAAATTCTTTTTACTAATGACCTATCGACTTCGACCCTCGAGTGGAATAGATAATTGAAGCAAATGAGGCTTCACACTGCAC
The DNA here is from genome assembly GCF_002532875.2 of Varroa jacobsoni. NCBI lineage: Eukaryota > Metazoa > Arthropoda > Arachnida > Mesostigmata > Varroidae > Varroa > Varroa jacobsoni. Next base: position 115,152 of record NW_019214499.1, read on the forward strand.
GTTTTGCGGGGAACAAATGTTACAAATGGTTTTTTATCCTATACAGAAGTTGAACTTAAACCTGCGAAATGATTGTTAATAGTAAATGCTCCGATGATTCCATAAAAATAAATGTTAAATTGTTTGGTAATTTGCAACCGTCTTACAGGAATTAACCAGGAGCAAGTGGTTTGGTCATTATGGAAATATCGGTGCAAGGAAAGGTCCCTTTTAGAATAAAACTACGAATAGATTTAATCTGTTATTGTTTGTCGGTTCAGCAAAGGACGAGACCCAACAAAATTAGAAGCTTCTTCGATCTACGGTAGTAGATGGAATATCAGCATTCAGCATTATATTGAAGGGGCTCGAGAGTTTAGCGAAAAGGCGTAAGAAGTTTTTGCTAGTACCGAAGTGCCTATGTAAGATTTAGAGGCGATTGAGCACTGAAGTATCGAATGATGTTGACGCATACATGCTCGGTGGCAAGGATAATATACCCTATTTTTCAGGCAAACCACATGTACCACTAACATCAGCTGTATATACGTGACTTCACTTTTGCCCTATCCTGTCCAATCCGACAAAAATCAATTATTGACGAAGCTTCTTATAGGCATCCCTACATTACGCATACCCAGATGACACTGTAGTTTGCGAGCAGTAAATCCTCTACAGAGGAATAGAATATGATCGCATGAAAGGTAATCAACCATGAGTATATGCTAGTACAGGCGACGCCTTTCTAAAGCCAAATTACACTCTTGAATTCAACGCTAAAACAAGATAGTACTTAACGTTGTTGCGACGTAAAATGCTGAGTGAGGTTCATATTGCAGCTTTGGGTCTGAACGGCACAGTCTTCCTCGTGTTTCTCCATATGTTAGTTACTCTCGAAAAGCTGACCAGGGACTCCCGCCACTTTCAGCGTCGATCCATCAGCGTCAAACCAACAAGACAACGTTGTAGTTACCGTTGTAGGCTTGGGCCCTATATAAAATACAACACCTTAGTAAAATTGTTCTTGTATATGTATAGGAATATGTGCGCTAGAGTGAGTGCCGTTCTCGCTGATGCTGACGCAGTCTTGCCGTACATTACTTCCAGTTCGCCTCTACTCTCTTTCAGCCACTGACTAATATCGACTGGAGAAGCTTTGCATTTAATACGCAGGTCAGTCCATTCGGGGCATTCGACCTAAAGACTTGTCTTCGCAGTGTATCTGCCTTTCCATTCTGACCCATTTTTCGGCCAGCCGCGGTTAACACCTTACTCGACGATCTATTACCAAGATCCCAGGACCGGCAGCAGCTGAGGCGCCAGCTAACGAATCTTATCAAGCATCGAGAAGGGGCTGGTCCTCTGACTGGGCGTATTACCCACCTGGTGGGAGAAGGACACAATGAATCTCCCAGGGGGCTCATCGTAATGCATACATCAACCAGGTGTCCACCTCTTTCCTAAAGTGGTGTGGCCAATGGGAGGGGGTGAAATATAGCTCTGAGTGAAGACGACGCAGAGGTAGTATGTATTCTACGGGCATGTACTTGTCATTAATATTTGTTTGCTTAGAATGTTGTTGAATAGAGCATACTGAGTCTATTGATTTCTTGTGTTTCTTCTTGTTAATATTCTCATTAAGGATGCTTTGATAAAATTAGATTATTTAATGCGGATTAAAGGGGATTTTTTTTCTCTTTCTCTATAAATCTGGAAGCCGTTTTACTCAAGGAAAGATTTCGCAGAGATTACCCTCTTTGTAACGCATTCATTCCATTATCTACTATCGTTTCTTGTTGTTCGATCGGTTCACCATAAGAGCCAAATAAAGTGGATCATAGATAGATATACTTACCCTGCGCAAATGAGTATGTTTACGTACACATCCTGATAAAAGTGCAGATAAAAAGCACAAAAAAGGCAGGATCTAAATTGGAGTTTCCGATAATAACTCACTACACCACTTTAACAAACTGGAAAAGATATGGCGATTTCAGCTGGACGATAGTTTCAGACTTTCAGTAAACCCTTTCAGTATAGTTACATTAAGGTAACTTTGTGCTTGCGCACAGGCGTTTCGCAAGAACATGGATCACTTGAACTTAATTGTTATAGACGATCTAAAAGATGATTGATGTTAATCGTCCTTTATTTCGGCCCACTTCGATTTCATTTATGCATAGTGAATTTATTGATTAATTTACACACACTTGACTTTATTTAACTAGTATTTATTAGCCAACGCAACACTGATGTCCATGCAGCCTTCCGACTGAACAATGTTTTAAAGAGATATTGTAATTCCTAAATGTGTTTATGTGCAAACAATAAACTTTGCTATAACTAAATTCAGTTTGTAATGTAGATCGATTATATATAAGAGATCGATTTTGGTTAACCCCATATGTATGTATGTATATATTGGTATGGCGCTCACTGATAACATATAAAGCCCTAGGTATTTCCGTCGCTCTCGCTATATAAAGGCATAATGTAGATGTAGAGTAAATCAATCGCATGTATGGGAGTAATAGTACGACGTCGTGACATCAATGACAGCGAGAGGAAGGCAAATCGCCGTGGCCTAGAGATTAATCAAACCAAGAAAGGCCGAACGAAGCTGCAACTGGTTATGAAATTCCCGCCGGTCGTTTGAGTCCGCCATGGGCAACAGGGCGACCTATGTGCGGGTTCGCAAAAAAACCTATACGTGTTTACGGAGAAGAGGCGGCTTCTGCAGGACCGAGTCTGATTGCCGTTTGCATCCTGAGCATTTCTGCGACACATCAAATAATCGTACCTGTATGGCGAATTCCTGCGTGAGGCGAACGGTTACAATGTGCCGAGTCGCTTCGAGGCTAAGGATTTCAGCGTTAGCATCCAGGTCCCGTGCTTTTGCATGGCGCCGAATAAAGGCTCTATGTCCGATGCGAAGCTTTCGGCCATGCTCAAAGCGGGATGACAGATTTCAGGAGAATTGAGAACGAGCGAACCATCGTCCTGTTACTATGGCAGCACAAATGCACGTGTATACTAGATACTCAAGCGCTTTCACATTGGACTCTGTATATCACAAAATAGGAAAATATTAATGGCTCGGTGTTAAGGCGGCCTAAGTTCAAAATAAGGCCTGATATCTTTGCCAATCAAAAGTATTTAAAAATATCAAGGCGATCGTTTGTAGCGAACGCGGAAATGCCTATGCTTTAGCATCAATAGATGTGATTTGTTTGGTTCAGCTTATTAGGAGTGTTGAGTGCTACGGGTATTTCCATCGCTGTTGATAAAACTACGGACGATGAAACTTGCATATTTCGAACTCTGAAGGACCCCCTTAACGGTGATAATCGAGTTCCATGATAGAAGATTTCTGTTCTACGGCAAATATTGCAAGTTCTCTTAATTTTCGCCAGGTAGATGAAGGCAGATACGTGCAAGTCTCATAACTGACGGTTAATCCACCAAATACATACCCTTCAGTGTTCGCTAATCCGTTATATATATGCGTGCGTGTATATGTATGTGTATAGTTTTACACCTTTGTTTTTGCGTTTGTTGTATGATTGTAGTGTGTGTGGTGGATTGATATTGGTTGAAAAGTGGATCGAGTAATTGATTGTCGCCCATACATTTTTTTTTTTTTTTGTACAACAACACTCGAATGGCTGAGCTGTTTGCGTCTGGATGTTAGGTTTCCTGGCGGAATCCGAACTGGCCAATGTTGGTCTTGCTAAACAGCATTTTCCATTGCGTGTCGACCGCTACGTTGCGTCGTCTTCACATCGAAATCTTCAAAACGACAAAGCGACGACAGTGTTAAGGCTATTCCCTCTGACCATATGTCCTGTCTATAAACCAGAACAAATGTGTGTGTAGGCCTCAACGTAATTCGTTCTTATCGTAATAAAGTTGTGAAACAAAGCGAGGCGCTCAATCTTGTTTGCGTAAACCGATTTGAACAATTTCAGCACATCTATTACTGCCGAATCAGCTTTCAAATAACGCCGATACCGATTGGCCTCGACCCGTATTATCTCAGACACGTAACGTACCTAGAGCTAGAAAAATAGCTTTGATATCTAATATATATGTATATATATTCGACGTAGTCTGATGAATTGCTGAAGATCAAAGACTTAGTTCAATTTCATAATTAATACATTCGAAAACGCATTTCCGTGTTAATGTTTGAACCGACTCCTGGTAAGTAGCGTAGTGAAACAGGGCTACAAAGGCCACAGACGCGTTTCGATTACGCACTAAATTTGTGTTTGCCAAAAGAATATACACTTCGTACAATCCGTAAGCTGCAGACGACGGAAAAAAAGGTTCGAAGTAGAAATTGCGAATTTTATGGAGATTCTTGTCTTTTTTTTTCAACTGGGTCAGGCCACTAAGAAATGGGCGACGGAGATGCATGCTGCTGCGACTGTAGTTTTGTCCAGGATCGCTGTGAAAAGCTGCTATGACCTTATGTATTTGTGGCTTCTATGCAGTTGGTATGCCGGACGTAGAAAGAAAATTTGCGTGTGTCCTGCGGCAGTCAGCACGAATCGGTTGATGAGAAAACAAAAGACGTGCATTGCTTTCCTTTGTGGGCTCTGGCTCTTGTTGGCCTTCCTGTGCCCTACGCGAGTCAGTTGAACATTTGCCCCTACTCTGTTGCACTGTGTTCAGCCAGCACTCGCTAAAACTTCTTATTCCTTTCGCATTTGTTTCTATGCACCCCCCCCCCCCCCCTTTCTTTATCCCCTGGCCAAATGCACGGACATAGTGGACATGTGTTGCTCCCAAAGTGCTGTTCGTCAGTCTCGTTTTTCTCTGCATAGGTCACACACGCATACACCGAATCTCTCTCAGGTTTTCGTTTGCTATAAGTCTCTTCCTTTAGACCTGTTCCCTTGTTGTTCTTCGTACTTGTTCTCTTTAGCTTCCTCCGACTGGTATAGAAGCGTACGGCAAACACAGTGAACCCAACCGGCCAACCGATGGAGAGGACCATAAACTGAGAGGGGACAGACGAAAAAAGGGGGGGAGGGGGGTACATTTTGATGTGAGCCACGCACGTTGTCCGGAAGTCGATCCATCAAAAAACTGACCACCCCAGTTCATCCCGGCGAACCGACGCCCTTCCTACATATCCCCTAGCAGAACCTCTTGTACCCCCCATAAGCTATGCAGTGGTTCTTTGGCCAACTACTTTGCTGCGTCCACTTTTTTCGCTGCATGCCCGGCCCCCTTTAGTACTACCCGTTCTCGCTCATCCGAGATGCACTTCGCGCATATATAGAATTCCCCGGCATCTTCCCGCAAGCTTGGTGCCCCGTGCCGACTTGTGTCCCGTTCCGTTCACCTTCTCTGTATGGCGGTGCTTGGTGCGTTACTTCGGAAACCTAGCATTCACTGGCACGCTGTTCCTCTCTCGTAAAGTCCTCACAAACGGTAGCGGTTAAGACTGTGGCGGGAGAGGCCACAATGGGCTAGCTCTGTCAAGAAGTAGACAACGAAAGACTGAAGCAGCGACTACAGTTTCCGCGGAATAAAGGGCAAAGAGAAATACGGGACGCTGAATACCGTGTGGCACAGAACGAGCCAAAACGAGCTGCCATACTATTTCGTCGTTCTGGTCAGTCGCGATACAGCAGTAGCCACTATGATGCGTCTGTTGCCATCGAGTGTAGGGCAGGGTGGTGAACCACTGTTGCTCTTTTTCCGTTCAGATGATACACTTTTACATGAGCGAAATGCGTGAGACGCCATGCTTGTTTTTGGGAGTGGTCGCTTAGAGCCTCGACGGTCGACTTGATTGTCGCGGTAGCGCTAGTAGTTGTACCTCTGATTACGGCTGATTCGGATACAAGCTGGTGTTGAAAAGGTTGCCGTACCGAAATGCGCTAGTCGTGTGAACACGAGCAATATCTAAAGCAAGATGGTTTCCTAAGCATGCAGTGTTGCACGGAGAAATGATTGTGCATAATCTCAGCGAAAAAGAATAAATCTGTATAGTACATGCTCTATTGATACAAAGAGGCATTATTTAGCCTACTACGCGACACACTCGGATTCATGTATTTAATATTCTATATAGCGGCCCACAGAATTGACAAGCACCTAGGACTGTTTGCTAAGTACGCAAGCTATAACTACAGATAGTACTAGGTATAAATTAACAAGGATAATAATAGTTAAGGTTAGGTAGCATAAAAGATCTTTACGATTTGAACTCGATTGAATCGAGTCAAAATTTGAAGGCCATTGCAGGACCATAAAATGAAATCTGAAGCCCTTCTCCCAAATGGGCGGAACATGTTAGACACATACATTACGACGACACATAAAAAGCTGCTGCTGCTGCTGCTGCGGTCGTTGTCATCGTCATTTTGCAAGATGGCCGATGGCGCTTTTTTGAGCAGATTTAATGTGTCCGCCGTGTTTTGCTGGTGTCCGTTCTTTAAGCAAAAAGTGAAACCGGAAGTAGTTACCGCTTCCGCTGCGACAAAATAAATTTAATGGCGAATACTCAGCGTCAAGTGAGAACCTCAAACATAGCGCCTGTCCCATACCTAGTAATAACTGTGGTCTCGAATATGTGTTGCAACATAAAATCGACAGCTAAAAGCTTAACCAGTACCATGCACTTTGTTCAGACATTTCAGAATATATCCCTGTTACGGATAGCAATATTTATCATAAATAACAACCAAAGTAGGTGTATTAGGCAGAAACTAACAATGACAGACTTATGAAAATGTTGCGGTTCCAGGCCCTGGTAGACAGCTGGACATTAAATGGAAGGCAAACCCCATAGTAAGGCTACTGAGTTTAGCTTATTGTACCTTAATCATCTAACTGTTGTTCGTTTATAAAGATTGTTGTGACAGCACACATCGCACATATTAAACCGATAACTTTCGTTACGTGTTGGCCTGATTATATAGTGCTCTACGGATCATAAGTTATGGCAGGTTCTGACAAATGAGCGATATCGTGAGTCAAAAGTAGCCTTCAGTGGTGATGAGAGCGGCAGGCTGCCCTGGGGCAGCCTGCAACGACAGGCCTATTGGACTAAAACGAGACATCCCAGTATGAAAATCCAGCATTTTAGACTTTTGCTGATCATCGTCACCTTCAAAAGCGTGGTGACACTCAGGAAAAACAAAGTCCCTTGTGGCATCATCAAAGTTTCCTCGCAGTCGGCACCGACATCACAGCTACTACCATCAGCCTGATCGCCTTTGTATGAGTCTCACCCCGGTTGGTTGCAATACCAATTGAAATTTTAAAGTTTGTTCAGGGAATAGTTTAAAAAATTTAACGAGCTTCTCTTTCTACCACTCTAGCATTTCCCCGCTAGCTCCTTTTTGGAAGGCTTCGGAGCCACGACCGGCGCTAAAGACCCGCTGTTCGCTCGGACCTCGAATCCGTCTTGGGAGCATTTACAAGACCCGCATGCGCGTAGCTCCCCGTCGATAGCCTACCGCCACTTTAGCGGGTGTTAGTTGAGGTACGTATGAAACGTCTGCTTAGTCCTACTCTGCGTAGCAGGGCTTGGACCGGTGTTCACACTCATACACATAAGCACAGCCAAACTGACGCGCAGTAGTTGCGCTGTCGGCGAACCACGCCAACCGCCAAGTCTCAAAAACTTTCTCAACTGTCGACACTCATACGACGTGACCTGAACTTTCCGACATGCCTTGCTTACGATCCTCCTTCGCGTCGGCCGATCGCTGGCCACCTAAAATGAGCTAACTTAGAAACGGACAACATTACTCACAACTTCTCTGTGTGTTCCTCTACCACGCTTCAGCTTGAGGAGACGTCATATAGCGAACTAACATGCCCACCAAAGCGTACAACTCATCCATACAGAGACACCCTGTCAGCCACACAGTTGGCAAGACTGGGGAAAATGTGTCTACGATGATCAGTCAGTAGTTTTCTTTTTTTTGGCGGGAAAAATTAAACCGCCTGCGGTCAGCCAAGTTAATTTTGGCTGACGGGCTGCGCGCTCGCGCTGGGCCTCAGTGTGAGAGAGTGTGGCAGTAGCAGCAGCAGCGGCGACAGCGTTCTTTATGGCAGTTCTGGATAAAAAGGGGGACGCAAATAAGGCAGCGGATGGCGGACAGCCCATGGACAGAGGTGGGGTTGCTGTTGGGGTTAAGGCATTGGTCAGGGGTGAGCGAGAAAGCGGCGAGATATAAGCGCGGTGGACCCGACGCCAGCGGCTGCCAACTTTTCTCATTTCGATTGTAAGCGTCTTGATGGACATTTTTATTAGATTATGCCCCCTCCCCCGATTCCTATCGTCCAGTTTCTAACCGGACCGCGAGTCTCAGGCATCTCAACGGCAGTTCAACGGCGCCGGCAGCAGGCCCTCCGTGGAGCTGCGGAAGAGGTCTGATCGTCTAACCTAACATACACAGACGCACATCGCTGGGCCACGGCAGTAGCAGCAGCAGCAGCAGCAGCTTGCTGGATTTCTATAACAGCAGAGCGCGCTTGATGAAATTCTTGACCGCTTGCCCCGACTGCCCCTTTTCTGAGTCAAGCCAAGTTGCCTCCGTCCCCCAACGTTCAGTCGAAGCTACGGGCTGTACCTCATCGTGGGTCGTGTGGGTTTTTTAAATTTAATCCACTTCTTCACTTCAACCTGCGCTCTAGATGACTGCCGGTTTAACTTGCGTTAGGTGGAACAGTTTGGAGTTAGGAATAGAGCCTATTGGGAAACATCAGCTGTTTTGTGGGATTGGTACGAGAGTCGAATTAATGACGCTGGGGTAAGGTAGGATCTTGATTTCTACGATTTGACTAAAGTAAGCTAAATATTCTCCATTTTTAGCGCGATGATTCCCCTAATTATGTTTTTACTAAAACCTATACAATTCACCTAATAAAACTAAGTAGTTTTCAAATTCTAAACAGGTTTAAGTTAACTTGTTAGACAGAGTTAATTTGTTCTATCTTCGATTCCTTTTACTACCTTTCTTGTTTTTGCCACCTGTATATATTTGACGTAGATTTATTGTAATTACAGTTAAATGTTTTGAATATATGGAATTCTAGACTAGATGTTCGGTCGCAGTGGCTCGGGGAGCATCATTTCGGGATATGGAACGGGGGACTGCTGGCGCGCGTTTGCGAGCACGTAAAACCTCGCGCGAGATCACACGCTTAATATAATCGATAAAGCACAAAAACAATATTACCGCCTGATAAATAAGCGGTAATTTAGTAGACGCCATATCGTGTTGAGCGTCAAAATAAATTAGATTGATATAAATTGGTTTAGAAATAATCGACGAAGTCGTTGTGGGTTGGCGATGTACGAGCTGCAAATCTTCCTTCAAGCGATCTGTGTCAGTAGAGCTAACAGACCCTGAGATGGCTAGAGACTGAAAGTCTGATCGAAGTCAATGCTCTCATAACAAAAGTTGAACTTTTTCATTTCGTGCAACGGTGCCATCGTCAGGCTTGCGTGACCCTAGTCTTAGGCTTCCTATCGACTCTTTCTCGATTGTTCTAATATTGGCTGGTGCGATCCTCAGCATCAATTCATTACGTTACCTTGCATATAGGTATATATATATATAATTCTACTTCAGTAAAAATAACACATACACATATTTAGAACAAACTGATCTGCCTGCCACGTAATGGCTTCAAGAGGCAACTTATTAAAGCATGCCGATAGATACTATTTTATTACGTTCGTATATCAGCAAAATTGAGACTGCTCATTGAAACATATACAATAGGTCAGCGACTATATGGTGAATTTATTGATTCGTATCAACAACTGTCAATATGTAGGCTTTTGTCCTTTTTTTTTTCAAGTGGATTGGCACTGATGCCAAATAAGAAAACACCTATAACTGATTATTCCCGTATATGGAACAATAGGTATAACGGGTCGCCTTTGTAGTTGCCTCAGCTTCCAAATTGGTTGATCACTTTCTGATTTCTACAAAACGATATTCAACATCTATGCACAGTCGGTTATAGCTTGGGCATAACTACAGCCCATACTCGTTAACGCATTATTTTACTGAAACCTTCTATCCCGTGTTCATTGTATACACCTATTGCAAACTTCAAGTGTAATCATCAAATAGTATCTGTAAAAGCTGCGTTCTGAAAAGTTTATCTTCACTCTATTGTGTATAATTGGAATTTACCCTTCCTGGTATCAAAACTGGGCCAATAAGGTCGGACCCATCTTTTATACAAATTATTTTAATAAATAAGAAATCGAATGACTACTCAACATACGTCGTACCCTTCTCAACATATTAGGTAATGTAAATAATTTCGAAGAATCACCACCGGTATTGTCTTCAGCTATCCAAATTGCTATCGAAAACGTCGATGGAGATTTTTTTTTATAAGTTATGACGTAAGTTCTGTTTAAAATAGAACAAAGCAACTCAAAAACTATCAATATTGATGGCGTATGAGATTGAATCGTGCTGCGAATGCTCATCACGATTATTAAGATGCTACTTCTAAATAATTCTGCTAGAATTTGCCCCTTTTCGCCGAATAAATATGATCCGAAGTCTGGATCAAAATAACATCCAGCCAACGACGCGGGGCGCTCACACACTTACCCATTTTCTATTCGTTAAAAGTATAATTATGGTACAAGTTCAGCGCTATTACCTCGAAAAGCCGCATTGTACCAACCTAAACACGTTTAGGCAGATGAAAGTAGAATTTGAATTTATTCTTAGAGCAGCTCTTCAATAAATCAAAGACGTGTTTCTCGTAGATAGATTTACAGTATTGGTGCTTCTTTTTTACGGAAGTTACCATACGCCTCATATAGATGTGAGGCCGGATATATTGGTGTCTGTGAACTCTGCCACTATACGTTTACCATAGGTCGTTCTTCGATAAAGAGTCTATAAGAGAGATGGGAAAAGCACTACGATGAAGGTTGATGTCACCACTATAACAAAGATTGTCATGCCTCTTCGAGCATTCTGAACATTACATTAACAGCGTGTTGACTCTCTCTATTCGTTTACTTAGCCAGCATTGGTGAACTTCGGAGGATCTTCGTTTTTCGAATTGTCTTGCATGAAGGAAACAAGTCGTCGTCCGCTTCCAATCTCGTTCCTCATCGTTCTTCGCTATCTTTATGACGCCGGCGGCTGCGGCAGCAGAATTCGTTCTTGCTATTCTGCCTGGACTATTTTTCCTTTTAGAATCGGTGGTCCGTCGGTCATCATCATTTCTATTACTAGCAGCCGCGCCCTAGCGTTTCCGCTAGTGTAATTCCTATTCCGGGATCACTAAGGGCTACATCACTGGTGCTTGTCGGCCATGGCAGTCGTGCGACAGCGCGGCGTCGCTGCGCCTGTAGTCAGTCTCATAAGTGAAAGTCAAAAGAGCAGTGCTATATAAAAATAACCTAGAGAAAATCCGAGGGAAAGGTCCGATTGAATGAGGAAACAAGTCAGAGACTACGTTGAAGAATGAGAGAGCGTCAGAGAGAAGAAGACGAGAAATAAACTTCGAATCTGTCGAGGTATACCAGCACAATTATGGTTCGCATCGCGATACTAGCCAGCGAAGCTCGACTACGAAATGTGATCATCAACCCTGGGGGGGGGGGGGGATAAGGGGGTCCGTCTAGAGTCGAATGCTAGGGACCATTTGTGTATAGAGAGGCTGACCGCAAACATTAGATGTATACTGAACAGAGAGGGACGATGTTAATATCACACGACGGATACATTGGTAGAGTCTCGTGTAATTTCGAAGCGGAGAACTCGAAAAAGAGGGTAAACGACAACCGCACCGCCAGTTTCCCGTCCCCATTCCACGAGGACTAAGGATATCAATGTCGGAAGGTCCAGTAACATCGTTTAAAGAAAAAGAGAGATAAAGTTGGTATAAGGCAAACCGAGGACAATGACACCCGAACCTTGCCCCACTGTCCTGAGACACAATAAAATGGACGCTGCTGGCCTTTCTGTTGCTGCCCGGTACTGAGGCTATCACAATTACTATGACCGTTGCGACCGCCCGGCGACGATGACGCTGGTGAATGAGCGCTTTGAGATACATAGCGAAAGATAGATGGAATATATTGCGCATTTTTGGCCAGGAAACGCCTGGACCAGAAACTGCAGCATACTTCGTTGATAAGAGTATGGCTTGATGAGTCTGCTCGATGAGCAGTGGTCTTCGGGGCAGCGGTGATCGTTGGTCATTTGCTTGAACGAGGGTTGTGCACGATGGATGACCAGCTCATCCACTATGAGCCTGCAGCGCGGAGCCAACTTAAACTCGGACGGGAGATACGAGGGACGCTCGTGACGCTCGCTTCGCTGAGAAGTGTGCCAATAAATTTCCATATTGTGACCCTTAAATCAGGGTCCGAAAAGCACCTCGTTTTTTTTTTTGCAAAACTTTCTGGAAGTGTGAATAAATAAGCGAAAGCCTTTCGGTCAGTCGGCTCTTATGTACTTTTGCTCTGTCACACTAGAGAACAAGTATATTTTATGAAGAGAAACGCCGAAACGCTTTTTTATATTAGTTTGTGTTAAATTTTGCGTACTAAAGGCGCAAGTTGACAAGTAGCTCGGATTTGTATGTGTTCCATGGAAAACTAGTTTACCGTTAGTTAATCATGGAGCACCAGATATAACAGGGTAGCACAAACAGCTTTAGAAAGGGTCTAGTTGTTCCCGAATTACTTCGCGTTTTGACTATACGCTTACCCTAGTGGCAGTTTCCGAATTCGTTTCAACAATGTATCTAGCTAAAGCGCCCTTTGTAGAAAAACGAACCCACGAAGTCCGATGTCGAAAAAGCCAATAGCGAGCGATCGATTTGGTACATATAGCATCACAATAATCGCTTCCGCAATAACGCAACAGTAGGCCCGTGTTCAACAGGTAGCCATTGGTTAGTGAAGTTTATTTGCTTCGGGCCTAACACAAAGACATACAGGGATAACTTGTTGACAGGCCTTCGCAATAGCTTTGGCGCAGCCTTTGGTCTATTTGACATTATTTATTTTCAAGCAGAACAACTAATATGCACGCCAACCGCTAGAATAGCTGGATTACGGGCTGTCTTCATTTTTTCTGTATGAAATGTAGCAGGCTTGTTGGCATATAGACGTCACCGGCACTACACGTTTACAGTCAAGGCATTACGTTGGCAGCTGTTCTAGAAATTTTTAGAAATATGTTAGCTATTATTACGTGTATTGTAAATACGTATCTTCGATTCATAGCGATAGTAAGATTAGACAAAAGCTATCGTGGTACGCTCCGACGTCAACAATTTCCCAAGGAACGGTGCACGAGTCATTTGTCTTTGTTTTATTATAGCCAGCCCAGGGTTATTGTAGTGGGTTGTCTAGCCACCCAAACCATTTCGCACCTCCTCGCTCGTGCATAGCTCGATCGCTTAAAAATAATTTTTACAATCAATTTCACAGAGCTTTCACAGAGCTGATGAGGTTGAACGGCTACAGGTAGCACGAAGCTGTAAAAGTTCCGGTTGCACGCTATAGGCATTTCTATAGAGAAGACTGATGCAAGATTACCAATTGAAATCAGTTAGAGAAATATTTATACCCTAACAACGCACTGCTATAACATTATGTGTTATACATTTTCAGATTTCCTATTTTAGCAGTTCTATTAAAAAATGCATATTTTTCTACTTAGCTTTTTGACTATATGTTTTTTATTGTCGTGATGCTAGTAACGGTAACGGCAATGCTCGCAAAAATAGGTCATCTCATTTATCTATTAGAGATTCAAGCCATCGATCGATGATTCAAATTCACGTTAATTAGTAAAACAAAACGCGGAATCCCTAACCAGATATCGTTTCCTAATTGGTTGTCCTACCACTCGTGGAAAGTACTATTATCATCTATATAACGCACGGATATGCCCATAAATATCGTTCGTGGTATTTTACGAGATTTAAAGTGGTGGGTCGTCATTCCGTCGTAATGGGTTGCTCGATCATTCTCGTGAGGGTGTGTGTTAGTTCCCCTGGGGGCTCCTGCCATCTCTAGCAGGTAGGCGCCTAGGTACCACCAACATCTCGCCCGCCCTACCCGGTCCGGATTCGTATTTGCAGTAGGCTGCAAGCAGGCCGATGCGCCTACTGCGCTAGTTCGATAACGGTAGAAATTGAGCAAGCGAAAAACGATCGATTCAGTTCCCAACGAAGGGTGGCTATGAAGGGATGACCCCGATCTGTCAGAATCAGCCATTATCCTGGGGCTACTTCCGACCGGTTCTCTCTGACAAAAGTGGCGAGTATAGGCAAACGAGGATAGCAAGCACACTACACTTTACGAAAAGTACATACAATTCTTGATACAGCCAAACTTATAAATGTGACAAGAACACGACATATGTTTTTCTAACTCGTTACAGAAGGGAATAATATCAGAAGTGAAAAAAACACAGGACCAAAGCGAATCACACACAGGCAGAATTCGAAAGAAAGTAAAAACAATTTCAGGAACAATACATTCATGAGCGAGAGATGGCTCTGCACTAGCTAATTAGCGAAAGATACAAACAATGGACTGCTATTGTAGCAGCTTTTTCCGAATCTGTGGATTATTAAGCTTATAAAAAATGTTTTTTTTTTTTTAAATTGAATGTAGTGTACTTCATTGACTCCTTTACTTACTTACCGTGTGACCGATAATGTTTCGTCTAATCAAGGACAGAAGGCAGTCATCGAAACAAACTGCTGACGACGTACTTCGATTGTATAGTTTTGTTAATTATAATTATTATCGCAGATTCTGTATTTGTTGGTACCATTGGGAGGGCTAATATCGTATTGGCGGACTTCGGTGTTATGATTTGCTGATCGACAGATCGACCTGAACCTATCCAGTCATGTATGTATAGTTAGACTTCGAATAAAGCATTGCGACTTTATCGATCTATAATATAAATAATGCGGTAGAAGTATGGCTCGAACAGGGTAAAAAATCCATTAATGGAATTTCAAACTATCAGTACTGGATCACCTTTTGAGACTTGACAACTACCATCGGTGATGAAGGCAGGGAGGACATTGTCTGAATGTTGGCTCACACATGTTAGAAAGCACCTCGCGAGGCGAAACAAAGTCAGGCCATCACGATTACCCAGAGGCAACCCAAGCGAATGAACGTGAATCGTTCCGGCCATTCTTGTCGGCCGGCCGAAAAACCTCGCTGTGTCATGGTCAGGATGACCGTTTAATAACAAATTGCCCATTTATTATATATCTCAACCCCCTGCAGGATGGCTTGCAGCCGACGGTAAAGACCATGGGAAGTAAAGGAACTAAGCGTGTTCGCCCAAAATACGACTCATCATGGTAACTGCTGCAATAGCCACAACTGCAGAAGAAGCCGCTGGGCAGAGCTTTGTCATATTAGAGATAGGGGCTGAGGGATTGCGGGTAACGTAATTCGAATTCGTAATTGGCCCTTGTCTCCTTTATCCACCTTTGGTTCGCGAGTGCAAGTCGTTGGCTAAACTATCGCTCTTTGCGCTGCTCCGTACAGCTACAGCGAATTTGGGGGCTGCGAGCTAGAGCTGGAGGCTGCAGTTGGTCACTCGGATGACAAAAGACATCAGAGGTTACTGGTTTACCACGAAGCTGAGTGAGCCCACCGACGATCTACTGCCGGTTGGGCTAGAGGGACGGGTTTCGCTAGTATCGTAGGGGTCAACCGCAACTTTGCTGTGTTATAGTCAGCCTGTGACTTAGTCTCCTGGTCAAGTAGCAACTGAGAAGGCACAGCTGAGGTTAAAATATCGCCCGTGACGGCTGCGGGCGGAGTGTCCGCAGAGGCAGAACGAGACAGTTCTTACGAGCCGACCAAAGAGTTCGCTAGTGAAACCGTCCGCTTCGCTTTAGCGAGTGCTGGGGTACTGTTCGGCGGCGGTGTCGGTGGGGTCCGCACAGCAATTGTGCATCGACCCTTCCACAGCCCTTAGTAACATCGGAAAGGAAGATTGTAACTCATATGGAGCGGTTAACGGAGGAAAAGTAAAAGTAGCGAAGGAAACAAAGTCGTCTGACCATCTGACCCCTTACCGTAATATCCTTTGTGTGGTAATATCAGGAAATTAGAGGAAACGCCCCCAGAGCCGGTAAATGTTCTAGAAAGATTTTATATTTTTCCCAATTATTCTAAATAAAACAAACAACGATGTTATTGTGTTTGGTCAAACTTGGCTTTCGAAATTCGCTTTTCGAAATTGTAGATTCTACTAGCTTTTAGATTAGCGATGTCTGGCTTACAGGGGTCCTCTTACTGAAGCTATTAGTCTAATTAGTCCTGAAACTGTATGACCCCTATTGCCCTTATTCTAGAGATGCAAGATTGCAGGACGGCAATGTAGCATTACACAATCTTCACGTCTTCATACAAGTATGTATATAATTTGATTGCCATGATCATTGATACCTATCTATGTATTACCGGAATGCTGCAAAACCCCAGAGATCAACGGAATCTTTCTCCTGAATTAACCTACTGAAGATGCGATCGTGTGAATTGAGAACACGTGCGGATGCCATGCCTTCTTGGCGCCAGTCGCATTCGCATTCGCCCATTGCCGGCTGCTGTCTCACCCCCGCTGCTGTTTTTGCCCCACGCTCAACCTATCCGATTTTTGCGCTTGTATAGTTTTCACCCTGTCCCTTTCACGAAGTCTCACCATCGTCAAACCCTTTCCCTCGCGCTTGAGCGTACGGGGGCGGTCTCCTCAGCCGCCGTCTCTAGCTGCGTTCGCGGGCGCTTCCTCTTTGGTTCTTCATTCCACTGATTAATTTAGCCCTTGGTCCGCACTCTTTAGTCCCGCCCTCGGGCTCTAAGCTTCGCTCTTCGCCGGCTCTAGCTTGCCAAGCCGTTCCGTTCTTACCCTTTCGCATCTTGCAGCACTGCCACCCTGGGAGCGCTCCTCTAGCTGCTAGCTACTGCTGTGGCTGCTGCTACCGCTACCGCTGCTGCTGCTGCCACTAAAGCCCTGGAGAGCACCGGAGCCTAGAGGGCTCTTTCAAAACAGCAGGAACGTCGAGAGCGAGAACGACTCCCATACAAAGAAGAGCGCCCACCTCGCTCAGATCGTTACTTCCTCGCCGTCGTCCTGCCTGCCGCCGGGTTCTACTCTTTCATGGCGCATTTCTGGATCCAACTAGCAGGCTGACAGTGGCGGCGGTGGCGGCGGCAGCAGCAGCAGCAGCGGCGACGGCGGCAGGGTACAGCATGCGTGCTCCTGGCCTGCCATTTTACTCGCGATGTTCCTCCATCCTCCCCGTAGCCTCAGCCGTTCCCATTTCTCACACACATTGTTGGCGAAGCTCTGTCTACAGACTCTCGAAGTGTTCCAGGACTAGGACGATGACGACGACGATGATGACGACGACGACGACGACGACTACTTCGTATAGTACAAAGGCACAGAGAACGAGTGTCTCGATAGAACAAGTTGAGAGATGCTAGCTGAACGGGGCATCGCGACTGTTCAGTGCCGGCTAGCGTTGATTCTGCTGCTGCTGCTGGCGGATGAGGGTGGAGCAAGAAAGGGTGCGCGCGATTTACCAGCAACGATGTTCCCTGCCGACGGCCGGATGGATGTCTCCCACAGACGGCGGTAGACTCTTCTTGTTTGGCGCTGGCCGGTTCCACCAACAGCACAATTCACTACTGTTCGCTTGCTCCTCGATGCTGGGTCCGACGCACAACGAACGCGGCAAAAGCAGTCCAAAAGGCCACCGCCGTCGAAGGAAAGGGTAACATTAGGCAAGTTGTCTAGACTCGCCTTCGCCCGACGAAAAACGAACGAATGAACGGTCGGTCGGTCGGACGGCTGTGGCGGCTGCAGCGCCAGTAATAGCAGTAGGGTGGCAAAGGACAGGGACAGGAAAGAGGATGTGTGCTCCGCCGCCTGATATTAATGGCTTATCTGCGCAGCGAAGGCAGCGAAGGAAGAGGGCGGAGCCTGGCCGACTCCGCAGCGCTAATTGGAGCGAAGAGCGACCCGAAGCACGCCGAAGACGGACAGGAGAACCAACCAAATTGGCGCAAAGGAAGAAGCGTAAGAGCCCTCCCGGAGGAGGGACGCTACTGTGCGACTTGCGCTTTACGGGGAGGCCGGGCCTTGTTAATGACAGACAGTTGGCTGCTGCTGCTGCTTCCGCTGCCGCTACAGCCATCGTTGCCGTCACTGCAACACCACCGCCGCCACCGCGTACGCGAACTGGGGACCTTACGGCCGCTTCGACGCCCGAATCCCGAAACCGACCAACCAACGAACCGGCCCCCAATACAAGACGGGGCAAACTCCGAAGTCCCGTATCCAGCAGCGGCTGCAGCACACCCTTCTAATTACGCCCACAACGATGAAGGCGATGACATTATGTTGGCTAAAACGGAACTCCGGTACGTCGTACAATACTGCACAATGTGGACAAAAGAATTATCATAATAACAATATCAGCCATTGTCGCCTTTTCTTCTACGATAGACCTAGCAAGCATTAGTTTATCGACCGAGTACCGAATACTGTGTAGACGTCGACACCTTCGTGTGTAATACGTGCTTTGGCACGCAACGGCTGTAGTACATTGTGCGTGTTTACGGGGTAAGAAAGCCAGCAGCAAAAAGTAATAGGCTTCATTATAAAGACAAAGTAGCAGGATAATCCTAAAGTTGCCTACGCAAAACTCTCGTCGGCGAGCGCGTGCTGGCACAGGTATCTCCGGGCGGGCTGGTTTTATTGTTCGATTGAACAATGTATACTCCTATGCCACTTTCTTCGTGTCACTAAAATGCTTAGCTTAGTATTCGTGTACAGTTACAGATCCACGCATGTCTCTTCTATTCAAGTATATCGCATGCAAGCAGTGCAGCGGAGATCCATACAAACGTCAGCAGCGTGAAAGACTGGACACCACTGTGGCAGTCAACGAACCATTGCGGCGCCAAACGAGAGCGGAAGCAGGATGAGTGCGGTGCAACGCAGGGGGATTGCGAGCTGCCGGCCACTGCTAGGAGCGCCGAAAGGAAAGGGCGCAAGAAGTCTCATGGAAGAATGTATTCAAGATGGCCGCGTGTCCAGCGCCGCTGTGCCTCTGGGATATGATGGAGAGGCCAGTGGCAGGGATGGGCAATAACGCGCCCGGCCTCAGTGGAACAAGATGAGACAAGTAGGCAAAGCAAGCACGTGAGCGCTGAAGTAATCCTCCTAGAGGCTCCTCGTTCCCGTAACAGACAGCTTCCGCTAGCAACCCTCTGAGTTGGTCGTTTGCCCCTTGTGCAGCCAGCAGCAGAAGCGGCAGCACAAGTAGCGTTGTGCGCGTCAGGACAAAATGAAAGACGGGCTGATTGAAGGGTACGTGGCCCTAGGAGCTGAAGTGCATCTACAACGTTGGCAGAGAGCAGGATCTCTCTACGTTGTCTACACACATCACCTAACAAAAAATATCTTGCTAAGTAGGGCTGCTTGAGGGGCCTTTCGGCTATCCAGAGAAAAGGTAGACTATCAGCAGGCATAGTTGTAGTGGTCAGCGTAGCACTGTTCAAGAAACATACTTAGCTGAGAGGAATCCAACGGGTCTTGCTCGCTCTGGCCGTTACGCGACTGCTCATAGTAGACTCACAATAGCAGCAACGGTCGAGATAGGAGTAGTCGATTAACCGGAAAACACCGGACCGACTTTCATCAGCCTTTCCTTCACGTGGGGTTGTTGGCTTTTTTCTGCCTGGCAGTAGCTTTTCTTTACCTTCACAAAAGGACGACGGAATTGTCTGCTCCGATGGAGAAGACGAAGATGGGTCTACAGTAACAGTTGCAGTAGCCCAAGAAGGATGCACTCCATTGAATATAATACCTGCGCCGTCCCGTATGCTTATGAAGCTGTATGCTCGTGAAGCAGATCAACCTCGCCGGAATAAGTGCGATTGTTACACGAACATAGAAATAAGCACATCAATGAAATTGAAATGAATTTCTATTGAGAGTACATACCATATTATGAAGTATATGTAAAATGCCTTTAGCAAAAAAAGGAAAAAATAAATGGTAGTATATCTACTTCGATGTTATATAGTATAGAAGATACACCGTCTTGTGAAAGTTGCGTGGACAAACATATCGGATGACGCCTATTCTATTTAATTAAATAGTCCCATAAACGCCACAGACGAGTTACGGAAGCGTATCCGTATCATGAAAACCTAGCGTAACCATAAAATAATAGCATTAGCCAATGCCGCTAATAAGGGTTTCGTATGGACGTTTGAACGTTGGGTTTGGGATGTGATTGCGTCTGCATACGTTAGAGTTATTAGTAGTTTTTTATAGCGTCGACCTTAGGTATATGTGAACTACTTGAAGAATTTGAGCTTGATTTTTGAGTCCCTGGAAAGGATATTTTTTTTTGTTACTTACAGAACGCAAAT